>NC_089523.1:2555000-2855000 GCF_963924715.1 Thunnus thynnus
TTCATCTCCTGTCTCACACCTCCCTGACACCCTGAGTAAGTGCAACCCCCACCCCAAAACTCCCAACAACCACCCCCACCACCACCACCACCATGAGGTCATCCATAATCACTCTGTACTGGCCATTTGACAGCTTCCCTCCACTAAGACCCGTCCTCTATCTGCTGACTGTGTGGAAGCGCACATACAAACACCCTCCACCAATTGATGGAAATGCCAAAGAGCTGCACGCTGGCCTTGTGTTCAGGTTTGATCTGACAAGTAGAGGTGGACGAGAGTAGATTTTTCACGATTTTAGGTGAATGCACAAGTTAGTATTAAGTATTCTCATTCAATATATTTCAGCACAGATTGATTTTATAATATAGGGGGCACACTTACAACAGGTTTTGGTTGTGTTTTTGGTTTTAGCCACACTAATGATAGAGCACTAAGGATGGCAATGTCAGTCAGTCGGTCCATCACTTTGGTCCAGACTGAAATATTTAGACAAATACCAAATGGTTTACCATGAAATTTGGTACAAATATTGATGGTCCCCAGAGGATGAATCCTGACGATTAATCTAGCACCACCAGCAGGTTGACATCTTTGGCTCAGAGTGAAATGTCTCCAAAACTGTTTCACTGATTGCCATCGAATATGGTACAGGCATTCATACTGTATTCCTCAATAGCCTGATGATCAGACTGAATTGCCATTTGATTTGACTTCATTCATTCAGCCACTCATTTAGCCGTTTTCTTTTTTTCTCAGTTTTGCCATAACCAATCTGAACCAACCAACCAGATTATTTTCAATCAATATGGAAACTGCAGTAGTGGTTGCAGTTAACTCAATGTTTCACGACAATCACAATAATACATAGATTTCAGAGTTATGAAATCTGTATGTTGATTCACAACTGGCTGATCCCACGTATGTTTGTTGCCATTTTTAATTGATGTGATGAGTTAGGCCTCTAGTCATATAGGAAAATGACAATCTCATTTTTAATCCTGCTAACAAAACTCTAATTGGTTGATTGTTGTCAACCAATGAGATTGTTGTCCAAGGTATTTTAATCTTGGAACAAATCAGACATTGTAATTGTAAATCTCACAAGAGGATAAACATATTAACCTCTCTGCTCACACACACATTAAAACACATTGGATATGGGTTACCAAAGAGTTTACTCTAAAACCATCCACAACACCCTCTGGCTGATTTTACAACCACAACAAACTGATTTGCTTTACAGTAGGTCAGTAATACACCAAAGGGTACTTGAAAATGATATTTAAACCTAAACAAAATATAGTAAAAGTATATTTACCAAACTGTGATAAAAAAAAAGAATCATTATAACTAGGACTCAAGGATTCAAGGACCTTTATTGGCATCTCACCACAGTTACATTTATACTTTTCAGTATCAAATCCTACCTATGAAGAAATTAAATTGCATTTCCCAGTTGCTGAAAAGGTAGCATAAATGCACAGGTATTGAAATGTTAGACAAATTAAAAATCAAGGTTTAAAAAAATAGAAAAAAGATTTTTAAAAATACTGAATGTAAAGAATCTAGTGTGCAACATTGAATTGGTACAGGCATTAAAAAACTGTAACAGGAATTGTGCAAAAGATATATGTTAAAAGAAAAAAACAAAATATAAATATATAACCAGGAAAAGTAAACAACAAGCAAACAAAAATCATTGGCAAACATATATATCAAAATTCACACAATAAGGCATCCCCCCCCCCACCACTATTTTTAGAGAGTCTCTTTAAAAGTGTCTGTCAGGTGCTGGGGGGTACCAGGGTGTTGAGGAGTCTCGCAGCCTGTGGGACACAGCTGTTCCGCATGCAGGAGGTTCTGTCTTTCAGGCTAAGGAACCTCTTGTTGAAGGGGAGGGGGGTGAAGAGGTGGTGAGAGGGGTGTGAACTGTCCAATACAATGCTGCTGGCTCTGTGGATGCAGCTCTTAAGGAAGTGTTGTGGATGGCAGGGAGAGGGGCTCCAATGATGTGCTCAGCAGTTTTTAAGGCCTTCTCCACTGTTGTGCAGTCCACAGAGGTGCACGATCCAAACCATAAGATCCAAGATGCAGCTTGTAAACACACTCTCAATAGTGCCTTGGTAGAGGGTGGTGAGGATGGGGTGGGGGAGGCTTGCTTACTTCAGGCGACGCAGGAAGTAGAGGCACTGTTGTACCTTCTTGGCCATGGATGTGACATGGCAGCCCCAGGTGAGATCCTCAGTGAGGTTTTTGGTGTGGTCCACTCTGTCCACCACGGAGCTGCTTATGTGAAGAGGGGGAGGGACATCTCCCGATTGCCTGAAGTCCATCACCATTTCTTTGGTTTTGGCAACATCTAGAATCATGTTATTCAAGTTGCACCAGCTCAACAGTTGTTCCACCTCAGCTCTATATGCGGATTCATTGTTCTGACTGATAAGACCCACCACATTATGTCATCGGCAAACTTAATTGAGGTATTTGAGCTGTACCTGGCACAGCGGTCATGGGTCATCAGAGTGAATAGTAAGGGGCTACGCACACAGCCCTGGTGGGAGCCGGTACTCAGTCTGATGATGCCAAATGTGTTGTTGACAACCTTCACAACCTGTGCTCTGTCAGTCATGAAGTCCAAAGTCTAATTATAGAGGGGGGTATTGAAGCCAAGCAGGTTCCACTTTTCGATCACCTTCTGTGGGATGATGGTACTGAAGACAGAGCTTAAGTCCAGAAAAAGCATCCTTGTGTAGGTGTCCTTCCTGCTTAGGTGGGTCAGTGTGGTGTGGAGCACAGTGGAGATTATGTCCTCCATGGATCAGTTGGGACGGTATGCTAACTGGAGGGAATGGTGTGTGCTTGGGAGGCTGGATTTGACATGTCTGGAGACTAATCCCTCAAAGCACTTCATGATGGTTGAAGTAAGTGCTACTGGATGGAACACAGTTGATTTCTTAGAGATGGGGATGATGCTGGTGGACTTGAAACCAGAGGGGACAATGACCTGGCACAGGGAGATGTTAAAGCTGTTGATTAGCACATCCGCCAGCTGGTCTGTGCATTCCCTGAGAACATGGCCTGGAGTGTCGTCAGTACCCAATGCTTTGTGAGGCTTCACACTGGAAAGAGTGCTGCTCACCTCAGCTATGGCTAGGCAGAGGGTCTGCTCGTCAGTTTGGGGGGAGTTTTCCTTGGAGAAACGTTGTTGAACTCCTTGAAGCATGCATAGAAGTGGTTGAGTCTATCCGATTGCTGTCATTGACCTGCAGGGTTGGTTTGTGGTCAGTGATGGAGAGGATGCTCTGCCATAGACAGTACGCTTGGCGTCGCCTGTGTCACTGAAGTGTTGTTGTATTTTCAGCGTGTAGGTGAGTTTTGCCTCCCTGATCACCCGAGACAGATTGGCTCTGGCCCACCTGAGTTCCGCCTCATTACCCACCTTAAAGGCAGTGTCCCAGGTTTTCAGTAGTACACGCACCTCTGCTGTGAGCCAGGGCTTCTGGTTAGGGTGTACAGTGATTGTCTTGGTGGCGGTGACATCCTCCAGACACTTGCTAATGTAGCTGGTCACAGAGTCTGTATATTCATCAATGTTGATGTTGTCCTCTGAGGTAGCAGCTGACTTGAATATTTCTCACTTTTCTCAAAACAGTCCTGTAATGCTGATGTGGCACCATCAGGCCAGACTCTGATTTGTTTCTGACAGTGTCTTGTTCATTTTAACACTGTGATGTAAGATGAAATGAACCTGACTGATAAGTGATTGGAGTTACCAACACAGAGGAAGAAAGTGGCTTTGTGAGCCCTGCAAAAAAAATTAGGTTTTCATGTTTGCCTTGTTAAAGTCTACTGCAATGATAAACAGTCTGTCAGGGTTGTCCATTTGTGCATCGTTCATGGTGCTCTATAGCTCTCGCAGTGTCTCCTTGGTGTTTACTCTGGGAGAGATGTAGACCACTATGACCACATACATAGTAGTTAGCCCCCCCCAGCCATATAGCCATCTCAGGAATGAGTTTGTGGAGCCATATTTCAGTGATAATGAAAATGCAGCAGTCTCTGATCTTTCTCTGTGTCATCTGTAGAAGTCTTAGGTGGTCCAGTTCATTTTCTAGTGAGTGGACATTAGAAGGAAACACAGCTGGTAATGCTGGTCTGAATGGGCTAGTCCTTAGCCTAGTATACAGACTGGCCCGCTTGTCGTGTTTCTGCTTACGCTCACAGTGTCTCCTGTGCTGTGTAGCAATTAAGGCTCAGTAGTGGTTTGTGAGTCAAACCAATGTCCAGGAGGGTCTGGTGATCACAAATGGATCCACAGTGAACCCTGGAACTACTTAGACATGTACGATATACTAGGGGTGTGTCTGAATACAAATACGTTTTTCGGCAAAGCACATATAGTGGGTTTTTTATGAACATTTATTTTGTACAAATATTTTTTAAATTATTTGTTTTCAGGAAGAAAAAGAAAAACACGTCAAATACCAGCACAGTCAGTTACATCACTATCTCAGTCTCTCTTCTCTGCTCCACTGTTACGTCTATCAGCAGGTCTCAAAGAGGGGAGTCACATCCACCTGCTACATGACACACATTTCCTAATTTGGACATCACTCTCGGAGTTGGGGGTGTTCCCCAGAGACAAAGCTGAGCTACTGACACACGAAAAGTGCTCCCAAGGGACTCTCCATAACCTGTTGTTCCCCTTCTCCTTTCCGCAAAGTTAGGTTGTAAAAAATAGGCAATAAATGAAAAGGTACAAAGCAAGAATCACCTTTGAAGTTCTTCTCTACACGTTACATGCTGTGTTGTCTCTGTGTTATGGGTGTATAAATAAGTAGAGGTCTGCCTGCATGGTGGCAATGCACTCTGTTTGGCTCAATAGTCAGCATAGTCATCTATGATCTCGGAGACTTGAGTTTGAGACTCGATGTGGGGACCTCCTTTGTAAGATAATTTATTCATAAATACTTATTTTAACATCCTAAAATTAAAAACATAATAAAACAAAAACTAGATTTTTATGCCTATTTATTTCCACTTTTATTTAAATACAAATAAAAATATAAATAACTTTGCTGCCTAAACAAATATAGATACAGATACAAATACTCGGCTCTCTGCACATCCCTATTACATACACTATGTACACTATTTGCAGCATCTACGCTATCATTTTCACTGATTGTTGACGCACTGTCAACTTGCATATATCTAGTGGTATGAGCTAGTTTTAATTTTATTATATTCAGGTTTAAAGATATTTATCTTTGAGATTTCTGTCTCCATCCCAATACAGTAAAGGTGAATGGCATAAATTATGTTTTTTGTCATAAGTATTAACTGATTCTTTAAGTGTCATTAATTGGTATATGTTAAATGATTTAAGAAAGTTAACATTATCACTGTAGTATTTGTATTATAATATGATACACTTTCATTTTCAAGTTGGAACAAAAATACCAAAAAAAAAACCCCAAAGTATTTTAACTGTAATCAGAGTGCTTGAATATATTCTGGTAGCACTTTTAGCATGTAAATGTCCTTCATATCCATCGGACATAGATTTTAGGCTGATTTGAAGTGTTTGAGGGGGCGAACGTTATTCTGTTGGCAATACACATTCAAAGCTGAAGGCCTGTGTTGTGAACTTGCACTCCCTTCATAAAGAAATTTAAATCTCTTTACCCCAAGGAGAAAAAAAAATCAGCTATGGCTCAGTGTGGAGTGTGTTTCCTCACAATCCAAACCCAATCCCAAATCAGGGAATTGTGGTCACTCCTAGATTCTGATGAGGCCTGTCATTTCCCTCTGAGTCCTGATGAGGACTCATTCACAGAGATGTGTCATTAGAATATGAAAGAAAAAATAAGGGGTCAAAAGTTTCCTGGATGGCTTTCATACAAAGTTTTCTTGATTGGGACATTTTGTGACTGTCATTTCCTCCCTCGGCTCCCCCGTTTCTGTTGACGATTTGAAGCGTCTTGTGATTGTTTGGCGGTGTCCGAGGTGATCCCAGTGCCTGTTCCGCCGCTGTCTCGGCGGATGGGAAGCGGCCAAATCAATCCCGAACTGTCAGAGGCAACGCGGTGCAGGTGTGTGAAGGTGGGAGGATGGGGGAGGGTTTGAATTTACATTTATATATGAATGTAGATGCCTGCAGCGGCGCTCCCATCGACATTTTAAGACGTTGACACGCTAATCACAGGGCTAGGGGATGCCACCTGTCCAGCGGGGTGACGGGAAGAGGCGGTTGGAACAGACACACACACACACACACACATACAGGGTAACATGTACACCCTGCTCCTACAGATAACTACCTGCACTAGCCGTCACTCCTCTGACAACACACAATATTATGCAAATAGGCGTCTGTGTGACAGTGCTGCTGCTGTCGGTGTTGCCCACATGGCCCTGCTGACTGCTGATCAGCTTACTTACATTCCCTATGCATCTCTGTCTGCAGCTTGTCTGTCCCTCTTTTTCAATATCTGGCTCCCCCACTGCAAATTTGTCTCCCTCACTCTGTCTGAATGGTCTCCAAATTTGTCCCCCTCTGCTCAGGATATGACGCTTTCTCTTTCAAAATCTTTTAAATCTTTCATCCATCTCGCAGTGTATCTCTCATTTTCGACACCTCAAGTTTAGAGCCAACTTGAAACATGGCACCCTTTTTCTTTTTTTGCTCCTTTATCTCTTGTTTATTCAGCAGTGTGACCTTTGACCTATTGACACTGCCTAGTTGGTCTGGCCTTCCAGTAACACTTAGTCTGGCCAAGCTGCTGAAGCTAACACGTAGCTATCAGTGAAACCAAACCATCAGCCCAGACTGATAAGAGCTGACCCCAGTCTGACATTTGAACATTTGAACTTTTGGATGCACAGAGCCAGTCAAAACAATTGCAGCTGGGGTAGCTTTTTGGTAAACTAAAAAAAAACAAGAGTTGTAATTACTAAAAAACAAGGAAAATGTCATTTTCATACATTTTTTGTTTCCTGTTTCCTATTGACAGTCAACTTTTTTTTCCATTTTTTTTAACTGTGATCACAGTCACTCACAAAGTTCCCCTAGTATGTGAATGATGACGCTAGCAGCCATTGTTTTCATAAGTTGGTAAAAAGCAAGTATGTCAGATATGTGAGATGGATTGCCATGAAATTTGGTCCAGACATTCAAAGGATGAAACCTGGTGCATTTGGTGATTGCATTTTGACACCCCCTGTCATCAGCAGGTCAAAGTTTTCACTTTTACAGTGAAAGCATCTCAATATCTACTGAATGGATTGGGACATCAGTATGCACAGACATTCATGGTCACCAGTGTTGTTGAAAGGGGTAACAGTGCCGCTAGCATGGCTGTAGACTCTTGTTTAATCTGTCTAGTGAGTTCAACAAACTTCATGGAAGTGCAAGACTAAATAGTTGGAATACCACTTTTAAAGAACATACATTGTAATATGGACTATTAATCAAAAAGGTCAAATGTTTTGTGTCATTGTAACTTTAACTCCAGGTCCCTCTAATGGTTTTTCCTCTTGGATGTCCCCTGCAGCAGCTTGTTTAGAGAGCATCAGTTGGATATCTACCCAGCAGACTGTGGACGTGACAACTGGTATGATAATAGACGTAGACATGAGGAAAGCTTGTGGAATCAACATGAGCTTATGTTTTGTTTCCTCTGTAATGCTAGTCTACCTCCACTCTACAGTCTCTGGCACCATGGCCCACAGTTGAACCTCACACTGTACAGGCAAGGTGATAGGCTGCAGTGATTACATCTGTCCCTAGAGCGGGGCCAGGAAAATGGCCCTTTTCCTCATTTCTATTATCACATTTGACCTTCCTCATCCTCCCTGCCCTGATGAAAAGAGCGTTTAAGGCACACTTATTAAACAAAATCTAGTGAAGTTATTAAAACAAGCCAGCTTACTGAGAGACCTGCCACAATTCAATTACCTGTGTAGCTGGAGGGAGAAGCGGCCAGAGAGGGTGACGAGTCTTCTGCTTTTATAGAGCAGGAGGAACGGTGGAGTTAGCGTGGCTTCAATTAACACAATGGGGCTGCAGCGGTAATGAGCTAGCCCGCGATTGGCCGAAAGGAGAGTTGGAGGTTGGCGGCTGTCTGCTGTCAGTGCTGAGGGCAATGTTGAGGCCACGGTGAGCTCATACTTCCTTGTCACTCACTTCCTAGTTAGTTCCTGGATTGTGGCTTTTCCATTAGAGCTTGAGTCAAAGATATGACACTGTCATTACAGCCCAGTGATGAAAAAATCCGCAAAGACAATTTATTTCATTTTTAAGAAGCTCTTTGTTATAAATTACTGTCATTTGCTTATTTGACACTGTATTATCTATTATCTGACTTTATGCTATTTTTAGTTTCCTTTCTATCTGTCATCATTGCTGATCTTGTCGCATTTAAAGGAGCCTACAAGCCATTTTTCCCTCATCCCATCACATTTGTCTTTTAG
Source organism: Thunnus thynnus (assembly GCF_963924715.1). Taxonomy (NCBI): domain Eukaryota; kingdom Metazoa; phylum Chordata; class Actinopteri; order Scombriformes; family Scombridae; genus Thunnus; species Thunnus thynnus. The sequence goes on from NC_089523.1 coordinate 2,563,476, forward strand.
CCTCCATGAACACTTTCTGTGACCTGATGTAGCTAGTTTGTGTGTCAGTTTTTTAGTATCTTGTTAACATACATCCACTAACTCAAACTGCATCCTCTAGAGTCTTGAAATTGTGTAGTTAAATACTGGAATTCCATCAAAGCAGAACTCATGCATCTGGTTGATTTATTTGTTGTTTTCCTGAGGATGTTATTTCAGTGGTTAGGGCTCCAGGGTCCAACTCATTTTCAGAAGAAAGTCTTAAAGTGAGAGCTGTATCACAAGCAGCCACATTCCTGAGACAATAACTTTTGCAGACAAATAAAAGGTCCTTGGAGTGTATTTTCAATGCACTTTGGAATTGTTCTAGCTATGAAAAATTCTTAAAAGGCAGTGGAAGAATAATCAATAGAGGGATCCTTTTTTTTTTTTTTATAACATTTAAGTGTTGAGACTAACTTCATGTTCACTAAGTGTTAATCAAGATCACTGCCATATAAGCAGCATGATGTTTTTTTAAATTCTTATTATAAATTACTACTTCACATACATATATCATTAGTGTAATAAATATGAAGAAATGAAGGTCTGATACTAATTAAGATTGTGTAAAAAAAAACAAAAAATCAAAAAAACATCGAAGGGGATAGAATTACCTGTACTATGATGACTTGTGGTAAATTCACCATCAACAAGTTAACACATTGACACTCCGTGTTTTTTTTATTGCTGTTAGTCTGTTAGACTGTCTCAAAACTTAACACTTCCTGCATATTTTTCATATTGTCTTTTAATTCCCTCACTGATAACCCTCTGGAAATGCAGCAGACACACATTTATCGAGTTCATGATACTAATGCATGTTTTACTCAACAAATCCTCCAATTTAATTGACCAAGTACATCATTTGACCATGTGGACTACGAAATGATATAGGACATAGGAGCATTTTCTAATATTCCGCCTCCATCAGCAATAATCAGCAGGACAAGATAATTTGTCTGCTTTCCAAAACTGTTACAAATCACTGTCAAAAATTATTATGTGTCATGGCATGACAATGCTGTGGTTAAGGTCTGGTTAGGTTCAGGCACAAAACCACTTGGTTAGGTTTAGGGAAAGATCATGGTTTGGGTTAAAATGATCACTTTGTGAAGGTTAGAGAAACATGGTGTAAGTTAAAGTTACTACTTCCTGAAAGTTAGGCCACCTTCGTTGTCATGGCAACAATAGTAACCACAGGGTTAAGGTACTAACTACGAATCGTAGTTATGATTTAAAAAAAAATTGACCGGACTTACAGTTGGAAACATGAAACAAACAGTTTCAGCCACTAGATGACTATAGGTCATTTTAGAATAGAATTTATCTTTATATTTGTTCTTGATTCTTAAGGATAAATGAAGACAGAGCAGCAATAAAAATTACGCTAAAACTGCTCTGTCTTCATGGCACTATGCCAAAATTGCCTCACAGCCCAGCAATATTCTTAGGAGTTATTTTTTTGCTAAACAATAGTAGATACCTTTTCTGAAGCAGTTAACTCTATGCTAACATCCACTAGTAAGGTCGAGTGTTATGTATTTGTAATCTCCTAACTTTCGTCGTCAAAATGCTGCAAGACCAGACTTACAGTGGTCATTGCAACTTTGGACAGTGTGTGTTTAGGCTGCTCTTGTGTAAACGTCATTAGAAATAAAAGAAAACTGCTATTTTTGCAAATATGAGGACTTCCTGAATCTTGCGATACCAAATATGTCCATGTTTAGTGAAGTAGTGTGCCTGGGCAAACCGAGAGAAGGGAAGGGGAGGGGACCACAGAGGTTAACTTCTAATGTGTGTCTTTGTAGCAATTTCAAGAATCATTGTTCCATTAAGAAGATATTGCTTTTTTAAGAGAAGTGTATTTTGGGGTCCTTGTTTGGCAGGTGTCTCAGCCCATCACTGTCTGACAACCCAAAAAACGTCCTTTTTGGGAACCTATGGATGTTACTCAGGTGCTACATCTGCGTTTACTGTGACAATAATGTTCACTGTGTTTCAATGGATAACAAGAAACCTGTTGTAATCTTCCACAGCTGCATTGCAATGCAGCTCTGTTTGTCAACTGACTGGCATTTGCCAATGTGTCCACATGCATGTGTATGCATCTCTATCGACGTGTGCTTCTGTGTGTGAGTGTATATCTGTTTACCTCTGTTTGTTCCAGTGTCTCCTGCAGCACGCGGGGGATCTGTGGGTTATCAGTGTAATTGGATCACCTCCCTGTCATCTTGTCCCGGTGTTTGTTGATAGGCCCTGTTTTAATTTGGCCTTTGTCTCTAATCTGCGGTAGCTGGCCCTCACTGCAGTAATCCCTCAGATAAGTGGCAGACAGATTGGGTATCCGAGGAGCAGCAGCCATGTGCCCTGGCCCCGTTTGTAAGCCTCTGTAAATATGAAGGGGGAGGCTATTTAATGGGGAAAGCAGAGAGAGATGAAAGTGAGAAATGGATAAGAGAATGTGTGTTATGGAGCTGGGCTCCTGTTAGAAAGCTCAGGGACTTCACGCTAAAGTCAAACCAAGGTCAACAGAAGGTGTCAGCTAAGGTCAGAGGGTCTTCCAGCATTCTGTAGCTATTCCTCTGGATGTCACTCCCAGTGGGGATTACTGCTGAGACTCACTATCGCACAGGGTACAGTCCTTGACTTGACAAAGACCATTTCAGGCTAATAGCCATTACATCAGACTCATCAAATCTCTGTAAAGAAAGAGCATGATTAGACTGCTAATTCTTTACATTTCCCATCCTCGTGTTGTAAATGCTGACTGTTTTTACACACTTGTACCAGGATTACACATATTTATTTTTCTTATTTTAACATCATTTAAATTCCAGACAACAACTCAAAATCATATTATGCACTCGCTAAAGGTACTCCTTCTCAGCACTAATGTCAGGCACTAACATTTGGCTATATGCTTTTACATATAGCCAAAAGCTCCATCACCAATTAATATTAATACATATTAAGGAATATTGGAAGAGCTCAGATGAGCTCTTGTTTTCATTCTCTGCTGGTAAACACAAATGTTGCCAATGTGCCATTGCAGGTATGATTTTGGCACAAATCTTTCAGTTAGAAGTCAGTCACTTCCAGGTCACACCAACACTCCAACCAAAGCAAGACACTTTAAATCAGCTTTAACACACTTGTAGCTTTGAATGCTGCCCAGATTTTAACCGTGAGTAATAATTTTTACAGTATTAGTTTCAAAACACAAATAATAACTACCATTAGGAGGTAAAGTATTCTGTATCCCTCCATCTTGTGGTCATTTCTGATATGTTAGCTGATTAGAACACATTGACTGTTGGAAGGTGAGGATTATAAATGATGTTGTTGATCAAAACACACCTTTTTGAGCCAAGACTAACACATCTTTCAAATTTAAGGCCAACAGTTTGGAAAAGCAGGCTTTCTGGCTTTCTGTTATAAATTTGTTATCTCCAGGCCCAAGCTGAGATAACCCTGATAACATCATCAGGGTTATCTGTAGGCTGAGTAGACCTGGTGACAAGTACACTGATCTTTGTGTGTAAAATCGTTAGAGTCCTTCTTTAATGTGCTTTGCTTTTCTGCGAAGTATATTCACACTGGGGTACACAGGTATTTGTAGTTCTTCAAGTTCAGTGTAGCCCCTATGGCCTTGTGCCAGTCCTGAGGGCTGTCAGTATGACATCATCACCATGGATAAGAGACAACCAATAACAGTTCCTCCTGAGCGCTGCAGAACTGCTCAGTTAACAGTTTGGCACGGCTGATGTCATGGGATCCTGGCTGACCGCTGCAGCATTTGATGCTTATCAGGGTGTTAGCGTGCGGAGAGGATATGGAGGAGCCGAAGTGATGAGGTGAAAGTTTAGTCCTGACACCTCAGCAACCGTCTGATGCTCCTCTTCACAGAAAAAAAAGAGAGAAAAGAATCTGCAGTCCCAGGCTTGTTTGGAAAAGAGCCTAATTGAATTAGGGCAGAATGAGAACACGTAGGAAGATTTCACATGCTTCGTAAATGCCTCAAGATCCGTTACTTAGTCTTGGCAGGATTCTGGGCTCTTTTAAGCTGACACTAAAACCATTGAGTACACTGAGAAATGACAGCCATCGAGAGAGGAACTCAACCTCTTTTCCCACCAGGGAGACCAGGTTCATCCCTCTGGCACGCAAACATGTTCAGCTGTCCAGTGGACAGAACTCTATTAACTTTATTAAAATGTATAGTTTTCTGTGTACATCATTTTCTTGGTGACTCTAGGTTTTTGAGGTTTTATGCTTCAAAATATTTTCTCAAATCATTCATTTTTACTCAGTAATGCATGCATGCATTATAAGAAAGTAGTTCTAAGAAAATCCGTGAAATCAATATTATGTTGTTACTGTGTATGCATGAATTGGACTGACTGCTGCACAAGCTTGGCTCTGGTTATTACGCATCTTTATCTTTAATCATGAAAAAGAAAATCTCGAATCTCACAAGTATTTGTATCTGTTTTTGACATGATGTGTAAATTGTTTTTCATTTATTTGATGTTTTTATTTATATAGCTTTAATTTTATAGTAAAAAGTTGAGTTGAAACAAACAACATAGCAACACAAGTTTTACAAATTAATCCCAAATGAAGGTCCTCTTACTAGCTTTTACTGTAGCTTTCAACCATAAAACATGGTCTTCATCTCTCCTCTTGTTGAGGAGATCTGTTAACAAGTGAGCTCAGTTGCTGTTAGAACTCATCCATAGCACTTTTAGGACTTCTCTTCATTGTTGGCATAAAAATTAAGCATGAAAATGTTATTCTTCACTTTTGCTGACCAGGTGATACTGTTGAACAACCCTGTCTCCAAAAATAACGTTTAAATACGACTAAATTGTTTTGTCATTTACATTGTGTTTGTGTTCAAATGAATGAAGTACTACATTTATATATCACGCTCACAAGTTACACCAAGTCTAGTACGTTGGATTTCATTCATTAACCATCAAATAAATCGAGAAGAACATGTTTTTGAAAATGCAACATAAGAGTTTCTATTCCATACATGAATTATTTCCATTTTCATATATGAACCATTAGATAAGATAAAATGCATTCCAGTGTGTGTCCATCTTGGCCTGGTATTTCTTGTGAAAACAGACACTCAGTCTCAATAGTATCTCAATAGAGTTTCTGGATTTAAAAAAAAAAAAAAGTTCATTTTTTTTCCCTACATATTTTTTTCTTATATTTGGTGAAAAGTACACATTGGTGTGATGGTTCTGCACCACATTTCCCAGAGATTACATCTCAATAAAACTGTGCAGGCATTACTGTGATGTATTTTTCCATGTGCTTTAGGTTAATTTTGATTTCGTTTGCCCAAGGATTTTAGATAACTTTGTGTAAGATTTCTGTCTTCACTCCGATATAATGAAGGTGATCTTAGTTTGTGGTGTACACAACGTAAAAAAACAAAAAACCCATATAAAAAAATTAGCAGGCTTTCCATAATAAAAAAGTATTGACAGAGGTAATTGTTTCTGGAACAATATATTGCTCGTAAATTCAGTGCTATGAGAACCACAAAACACTGTATATATATAAACATATATATATATATATATATATATAAAATATATATATAAAAAATCAACACCAACACGTCTCCAGAAACATCACATCTGACAGACAGCTTTGTCTTTGCTCTGGCCTTTGTGCTGCAGTCTGGTTCATGCCATCTCTGGGCCTCCTGCTGCACCAGTCCTGTTTGCCCTGTCCTCCCCAGCAGCAGGGCTTGCTGGCCTGTTTGTTTTAATCAGCACTATGTTTGCCAAAGAGCTTACCTCAGGAGATGGGAGTCCTTGTGTGTTCTCCTGCGATGCAGAGAGGATGAGGCCAAGTGGGGGGCTGGTGAACGAGGGCATGCTTGTATGCTTTAATACATATTTTCTCCCTTTATTTTCAAGATTTTGGATACTGGCCACCCTTTAGTCTTAAAGATACATTGAGAGTATTTTTTTCATGGAGGACTGATCAATAGCAATGGCATAATTATGCTACCATGGTGTTATAATTTATGTCTATATTTATGTAGTCTTTGTCAGAAGCAGAACCAATTCAGTATTGCACTTCCATAAAGTTGGGGGACTCACATGAGAAAGATTTTAAAAAGAAAGGTACAATTTGAGCCTCTTGTATGGGTAAAGCTACAACAACAGTGAGTCCTCCTATAAGGCATCTTTTTGTTAGAGGCTGTCTGTCTGGTAAATGCACTGTACTGTTGAAACTCCACACATCCTAGTTTGTAACACAGGCTTTCTATTATACGTTTATGATCCCCAGCCCACGCTGAGATAAACCTGATGACATCATAAGGGTTATTTTCTTAGACTTGACAAAGCTCCTCTAGAGCCACAGAAGACAACTGTGGACAACTGTTTTCACAGGGCTGAGTAGTACACATGATGAGTAAACTGACCTTACTGAGCTTTCAGACAAACAGACCTCTGTCAGGTTGTTTTTTTCATTTACAGTTTTTCTCTGGCAGCATAGTAAAAATAGTGATATAATAAGCTGTGTCATGAATTTTAATAACTCTTGATACTCTTGATTAAGAAGATGGTTAACTTTGTTTTCTTAATCATACTGTGCTTTTTGTTCAGCTGTGGTGTAATTAGATTTATTGTTAACTTCTATTATTTGCGTAATTGTGATGACACATGAAGGACTCTGCAAGCTCCTCATCTGACCAGGACCTAAAGGTTTTGGTGTGCTTTAAACGAACTATGAGGAATGAGGTCTTGTTGACTGCTTTGTACATCCCACTGCCTTAGTGACTTTTGTATATCTTTGTAGTCTTTACTCAATGAATCATACAAATGGGAATAACAGTGTTCACTTGTAAAAAAAAAAAAATTGTATAAGGTCTAAAAAAGTTCAAACCTGATCCACTGTCACACTTCAGCACACCTGCCCAATCCTTGTGTAAAGGAGGAATGATTGTCGGAACGTAATTTACAAAAATTGTTGAATGTAGCCCCTCCTCAACACCCCGACTGAAAAGGGTTAGGGTGAACATTCCAATAAGTACTTTGCATGAAGCAAACTGAGGCGTCAAGTTCTACAAAATTCTACACATCTTTGTGTTGCGGAGAGGGGTTTTTTTGCACTACAGGATTGCTTTCCATTTCACTCACTCTCATTACATGTCCACTTTTGGCATTCACATGCTCCCCGCCTCCTCCCCTTATTTGTTCTCCATTTCTGCACCGTCTGCCAGTCAGATTATCATCAGCCCTTATTTAGCACGTCCACTCACAGCCAGACATACCATCTTTGGCATTGAACCTTTCTGTCAGACCACTTCTCAATGGCATCACCTCAACCCACTACCCTTCCAACACCCTCTTTTGTCAGCAGCACAAAGTTGATCTATTTACCCACCATCCCACTGATCTTTTTCACAAACAACCCAAGCTAAAGGAAGGAGGGGATACAGAGGTGTCAGCCAGCCAGTCAAACAACCAGCCAGCCAGCTTGCCAGCCAAACACTGCTTCTTCCCTTCAGTCGGCTGTAAAGCCCATCTGCTGGAGGCAGCATTAGATGCAATATCCAATTCAATCCCTTCCCTCAACCTTCCAGAAAGCTTTTAGCCACATTTTAGCACACAAAAGCTGCTGCTCTGGCCTTTGTAGCTTGAGCTTCTATTTAAGAAGGTGAGGGTGAGGATGCAGGGGGAAGAAATCAATAAAGTGTCCTGGCTTTCAATCTTCTTGGCCTGCAGTAGAGGTGTTTTTAGGTTAGGAGGGGGGAGGGAGGGGAGTAGAAGGAGGTGGGCTGTTTTTGTCATTCATAAGCTTTGCTGACAAATCCTTGACATCATTTGGCGGATTGTATCGATAACTTCTTCCCCGGACTGCAGAGGACAAATCGAAATCATTTGTCTGGCTTTGTTGGGGTAGTGGTGGTGGTGAAGGGGGGGTTGGGGGTGGTAGGGTGCCATGGGCAGTGGAGAGAGGATGACATCCGGGACAAAGCCAGCACTGCCAGCCTCGGCCGTGACATTGGCAGCTGAAGGCATTTGTACCGCATAGAAGTTCAGAGGTCACTGCGACACAAGTGGGTTGTGGTTCTTAGTGATTCTTAGCATCGACAGAACCCAGACAGCTGCTGTTACCAGCTGAACCTCCCCCGAAAAAAAATAAAAATCCAGATCAGTATTCTTCAAAGAGATTTCCTTGTAGATCTGGGTTATGCTGTGACGTTGATCAAAATATCCAAATATCAACAAAAACTGGAGGCAAATCAGGAAAAAAGACTTCAATCGGCACGAGTAACATGCACAATAACACAGACTCTTATCCATTTTAATCCTAAAATGCATACAAATATGCACTCACACTCACACACACCCCAAAAGCACATTTATCTCTGATAAATATGCCCACTCACACAGATCTGTATTCATGTATTCTTAGTGGGGGCTGTTCCAGAGGGGAGAAAAGAACTCGGTTTTCCTGCCTGCTGTTTTGACAGTTGTGGGCTTGAGCGTCGAATGGCAAATCTCTTAATCTGCCCTTATTAATAAGAAAAACATGAGACTGTCTGATATTTTCACACACATTCCCATCTGCACCGAAACGAATGGAAAAGGAAATAGCATAATACTACAGAAGTATTAGCATTACGTAATTTGAAAAAAAAAAAGGGATTGTGACAAATGCTATTCTGGTGACACGCGGGTCCAAATTGGTGTGTAGCTTTGGTGTCAGGCTTGGAGTCTGTGTGGTTCTCTCTGTATTGGAAACAGGAATGAGACAGTGCTAATCATAGTGTGTATGTGAGGCTGGGAGGTTTCTATTTGGGTGTATGAAAGCCGTAGACGGGTTTAATTAGTTTGATCCATGTTAGAGAGCTGCGAAAGGTCAAAATTTGGGTCTGTCTGGCCAGCGCCCTACCGACCTTCATCCCTCTTTACTTTATTTTTGTTTGGTCTCTAGCTCCCAATAAACACTGCAGCATCTCAACAGACAATCCAGTCTCACATCAAAATGTGTAATAGCTACATTGGTCCACAGTGCAAAACATATTAGTTTCACAATAACAGCTTTATTCTTCAATTCATTGTGAGATGTTTTTTTGGCCTATTCTTTACTATTGGCCTGCATCCACGTCACATAACTGTCAAGTTTCTGTTTGCTCAAACAAACAAAATGGCTGCCTATATTATGAGATAGTTTCAGCATTGAAATATGTTTTGATAACATTTCTAGTGAGAAACGTGCATTTTATGTTCATAATCTTTGTTCAGTGAATGTATATGATGTTTAGTTTGTTAGTTATTACGAAGATTCTTGCAGGCTTTCTATTGTTGCTATGGTGGTCGCTATGAATGCTGCTATCACTTTTTCTGAGAGAGAAAGCCCATGAATGACAAATGACAATAGAATCTTATTTTCTGATTATTTAATGGCGGTTACTTTCTAAAGCACGAATAAAAAACCGTCAAACACTCAACAGGTGATTTACTATGGAGACAGATGCTCTTGGTTTCTCCTCATACATCCAACTCATGCAGCAGTAAATACAAAGAACAACAGGACAAATTGGTGTTGTTTTCTCCTCATGTGTGAATGCTGTGTGTTTCAAGCATGGTAGCTGAAGAGCGTGCGTACAAGAAAGAGACAGCGCAGTGGAGCGAGGAGAGAGAGTAGTGGAAAGCTTTCTCTGAAACAGAAAGCCCATGAATGAGATAAATGACCAATCTGTGGTCTGCAGTGTTTTCACGTCACCTTTTAGTATCAGCTCAGCTCGAGAATTTTTTTTTCAGTAAAATTGCAGAAGATTAATGGCTAACTGATTTGAGAACGGTTTCTATGGTAATATACTTTGAAAAGCTTCAAATTCTGGATTTAAGATTTAATTCATCCCTGGGGTGCTCTAAAATCTATGTTTTTTTATTGCAAGAACATCATCAAACAGTTACATAAAATAACACGAATAACATAACAGCTCATACAACTACACAATGCAAAGACAATGAGTCAAACAACATGCAAGTATGTGGTTTCAGCGATAGCAGCGTCCATAGCAACCAAGCAGAAAAAATCTTAAAAGGAATGTCAGCCATTTTTGTTTGTTTTCACAGACAGAAACTTGTCATGTGATGTGGATGCAGGCCAATAGAAAAGAAGAGGCCAAACGAAATGTAGGCATCTCACAATTTTAGAGCCATTATTGTGACACTAATATGTTTTGCGCTGTGGACCAATGTAGCTGATAAACATTTTGATGTGAGACTGGGTTGCAAGAGAAGTTTCTTGTAAAATCCAGGTCAGGCTATGAATGAGACACTAGGGATGGCTGCTATATTTTCTTCAAAACAAAAAATATATTTATAAATTCCCAAAAAATGCCCTGTCCTCCCCTCCCCAACCTCCCATCATTCGTATTCACAGGTTTTTTGCATGTGTGATTCCAAATTCAGGTGCATAATTTTCTGCTATTTTTTGGTGATTTGGAGGGGGAATCTGGTATTGGCTTCAGGAAGGAAGCGCAAGGAGAGAGGGAAGTAGGGTTAAGATTGTGAAGCAAGATCTGGAATGAAGCCATGGATTGCTGGTCTTTAGGAAACACATACGTGTTGGCAAATGCAGGTTCATCATAAAGCTCTCTACTGACTATCAGCAGTATGACCTGGGAAGGGCGCCGAGCACATTGCAGAGGCAAAATGTGACATAGGTTGTACGAAGTGTTATCTGACCCTGTCTAAAGGCAAAAATGGTTATACCTGTTCTGAATGGCCACACCCAGAGGCAGGGTGTAAAGCCTGCCATCATAGCCTCCTGCATCCAACTGCCTTCCCCAAGAACTCTGCATCTTTTGCAGGTCTTTGTACTGTAGTCTCAACGCAGAAAAATGAATAGCAGAAAAATGGGGATAATGATGCATTCTTTCCAACTAAGGCAATCATAGTTGCTGTTAGATGATCTGACAAGCACTTTTATGTAGTCCTACAAAATTCCTTTTAAATATTCTCTTGTAACTTTGTACAGTGGCCAAGCGTAGAATATGTTTATGTAACCGACATAGTTAGTGAGCAAAGACCCCTTGTGATTTATCCATTTTAATTTAAAACAAAAAGGCCTTAGGAATTACTTTCCTTAGGAGAAAAATATGGGTGGGAACCCAATAATCAAGAAAGGTTTAGGGGAATAAAACCTTGTCCCTCATTTTGGTTTATCAATGGTCAATTTAAGGTACCATAACATCACAGACAATTGTCATCTAATTGGCCACTGACAAAAAAAGTGAGTGTTGAACCTGATTTCACATTGAGTGAAGTTGTGAGGTGTAAAATCTGAGTGGTGCACAATGCCCTAAGGCATTGGCGAGGTATGAACCGAGGTACGAGCTGTTGTATAACGTGACTCTGCCACAGATCATGTGTCGGCACACATATTGATGACATGGCTTTCTGAGTTGGCATGGCAAAAGTCAGGTGGGAAGACAAAATGGACCTGCCAAACCGTCCACCCAATGAGATGTCATTAACAGAGCCTGTACCTTGACCCCATTCAGGTTGCGAGAACCCTTTTGTTTCTCCCCTCAATGTCATGCGCTTCATATCAAGCTGCTGCATTATTCATATTATGGCTCACCTCTTGTTAAGTCCAGTATTAAATCATAATAAGACTTTGACTGGGCGACTGAGAAGAGTTTTTGACTTTGAGAGCAGACAAAATGAGAAAACCATTTCTTATCTCCAAATACCTCATAATTATGTTATGGTACTGATCATTTTAAGAGCGTTATCCATGTGTTCACATAGAAGAACAAAAATGTTATAAAGTTGGTCAGAGTATTACTTTTTGGTTTTTAATAACTATCTGCAATATTACTTCTTTCTTCCAGCTCTTGTGAAGGTACTATCTACATGTCATCTTGAATTCTCTTGAATCTGAAACGTTTGTCTAATCACTCTTGTTTCTTGTTGTCAGACTGAGCGGGTTCAATAGGCTTCATTCACAAACAGTGTGTATGCAGAAATCTGAATGAATGTTTTAAGTACAAATCCGGGATTCATCAATATGTTCTTACTTGAATTTGTTCTTACTCTGCGAACAAATTTAGAACTGCCTTAGACCATATGTACACACAAATCATAAACATCCAAAATGATATAGTCAATATTTATTCAATGTAAACGGTATATTAGAACCAAAGTTATTTTAAAAATTGATTGGGTCTAAATATACATTTAAAAGTGTGAAATTGCTAATAATACACAATTTATTTACTAATTATGAAATTAATAGCTAAAATGTTGTAATCCATAAATCATCATCATAAATGTAATGATTTTATGAATATATTAAAATTGTCCTGTCCCCACTTTTGGATGACAATAGCTTATATATGCGAATTTCCATATTGGAATGTGACACCAGTTAATTTGCTCCATCAGACTTGGCTGTGATATATGCAGCTGGTTAAGCAGCAGCCTGTTCAGTGTCCTCACAGCCTGACAGTTCAGTAGTGGTACAGGGAGGGACGCTCTGCTTTCACTACATCATGGCCTGTTGTGGACAGAGACGTAACATGATGCACACCTGGCGCAGCAGTAGAGATTTATTCAGATCAGTTCCACAGATCTACACATTTACCAACTTTTCATTTTGTTATGGATGTACTATGTTATAGTGGTGCAACAGGTATGCAGGCTGTATACAGGATTCACAATCAGGCTCCAAATGACATGTTTACCAGCCACATCTGCCTTTTGAAACTATTGTTTGCATTTCACTAGCAGTAAAGTTTTTCTACATTTTTACCATCATGGCCCTCTTTGCAATGAGTGACAGCTCTCTCCAAAGCTGCACCGCTCCAACAGAGCTTTCCTTATATAGAGAAATGAGGGCGTGGTAGTATGCTAATTACTGATAGCGGGCACACGCCTGTCAATTTAAAATGATTCTGATTCACTAACATACGCATGGTGGTAAGAACAAAATTGGCCGGTGCTCACAAATCATGAATCCGATGGTTATTTTGCGTGTGCACTTATTTTGTACGCAAAGTAAGAACATTTCTATGCAGACATTAGTAAATGAGACCCAATGTTATCAGGACTAATAGAAAAGATGTGCAAAACTACAAAATGAAGACCCAAGTTGAAATAAACCAGAATTTTCCCTTAAGAATCGTAAGGAAGTTACAGTATGAGTGGCAGGGACACTTTGGGCAAGGTCAGCGGTATGGGGAGTGAATGGGGAGAGCAGGGGGGGGAGCAGACTGCTCACCCTCCCATCCCCCACCCCATTGTTGTGCCCCCCTATCCTCCTGTGCATCCAACTTCAATTCCACTTCAATTTTTATCAACCTTCTGCTCGCCTCTCAAGGAGATAGGATTCAAACCCTGACACGAATTAGCCCCCCAGATTGACTTGATACTGCCACACCCAGGGGACACTCCACAAAAACAAGGAGACCCACTTTTTCCCCCCTTCACTTCAACCTGTATCCTATCTCCCCTGCGCTTGCCCTCTACATCATGTGTCCTTCTATTTCTTATCCTCTCCTTCTCCTCCCTCGGTTCTATCTCCATCCTTCCCTCCGTCCATCCACCACCTCATCTTGTTTTTTCCCCTGTGCGTGCCTGCTTGTCAGTCAGCTGTCTGAGCGACATTCCACCTCCTCCTTCAGCGTGATAGACAGGCGCCGCCGGGTTCTGATGGAGTAATTTGCTTACAAAAACGGGCCGGCATCAAAAAAGAAGAAAAAAAAAAAAAGGATAGACGGCAGCATAGCCAAGTGATTGCATTAAGAAGGGGGAGGAGAGCAAGAGAGGTGTGTGTTGAGGGATCGAGGCGAGAGGGGAGGGTATTCCATTTCCATTCATCAACACGGCAGATAGACAGACCCCAGACAGTTTCCTTTTTCTTTTTTTCCTTCCCCTGAGATTTTTGAGGCAGAAGTCATCTGTAGAACCCAGAACCGGGTCAGGTGACACACTCCAGATACAAATACCACAGAAAATCTTAACACACTATTCTACTCTAACCCTTACAGTACTGTGAGTGTATAGTTATTCAGGTTGGTCCAAGTGGAAATGATAGCCCTAACTTTTGCAGTGTTAATGCTTTTTGTTGATTATTGGAAACACATAACCTCCCCTTCTGTTTATGATCAACAAGTATTTTCAAATTTAGATACAACACTGCACTTGACTCTAATGATGAACAACAGACATTCGTGTATATGTACTGGTATGTGTTGATGAGCACTTATTTGTTGAATGAACGGTGGATGTTTTCATTTTCAATCACTCTCCCCTTTATGTATTATTTTGCTTTGAATATTCAACCTTTATACAGCTTACGTCTGTCTGATACTGGATATCACTAAAACTTTGTTGTAAACCTGAATCGAACCACAAATCAGTTTGGACTGGACCATTTGTCACTTATCATTTCATGTATATACTGTATTTTCTCATTTTTAGCATTGCAAGTGTCAGTGTGCTGTGTGTACTGTATGTGACACACGCTTTGACTGCAAGGCTACACAGATCCCTCTCTGTGTGTAAGTGCGTGCACTTGTCATCAATTTCTGTGTGTTGCTGATATTGTATGGCTAAGATACTATTACTATGTGCCAACAAATTAGTTTAATATAGTTCACATATCATATCATATAATACTGAGGCATGGAAGACATCATGCATTTATAAGCCACAATTCTAAAAAGCAACACATAAGCTTTAGATAAGCTATATTAGACACTGGTTTATAAAAGATTTTAACAGTTAACATTCTTTCATCCCTTCCCTCCAAAAATACTGAAATATACTGAAAAAAGTGCTTGAACTTAACTATTTGCCTAAATATATAATGACATTTAGTATACAGTTAACATGCAACATTCATGTAATTGTAGCTGCATTCACTGTACTTATGCACATATTTACCTGTTGAGCAACCATAACACATAAAATATGAAGAAAGTAAATATGTATGCTTACTGTACATATTGTACATTAGGTGTTACTTTAATGTCTGACATTAACAACACAAACAAAATGACAAGATCACTGCTGACTTTAATTAATGCAGATCAATTTGACACTAGAAACTCAGATTAAGTTAGCCAACATGGAATGCACCTCATTGGCTGCTTGTTACAGGAGGAGGAAAATGTTCTTAGTTTAGTTGTATTTCTTAAAGCTATAATAAGTAACTTTTCCACATTAAAATGTCTAAAAACAACTAGACCTATGTTATATATTTTGTTGAGTTGTGCACTTACATTATCCCAAATGTCTCAAACTATGTTCAAACTCAGAGAAATCTGTAATTTTAGTTAATTAACGGTAATGGTCTGTTTCATTTGGTCGGCAGTCAATGATGTTATATCTCCTTTGCTCATGTATCAGCATTGTGGTTGTTCACCAGAGGCTTTCATAAATTGACTTTTAAAGCCACATTTAACATGAAACTGCTTTTTTCAGTGTTTTTACCTGTTTTAATCACCATGTCCATTTGTTCTGGAGAGGAGGAGACCTCTGTGGATATTTCAGCTCCCAGTAAAAACCTTCTGAATGTCTGGATCTTAAGTTATCAGAGAAACAAGCTGAGCAAAGTGTACTTGCTTTGCATGGGATGTGCGATGACAATCCCCTCGAACTTTAGTTCCACACTCCTGAGTTCCATCAACTACGGTCACTTCACCTTGCGGTAAACTATTAACACTTACATATACTAATATAAATTCTGTGTCAGCTACACTCAGAAACCAGATACTGGTACTGAGCATATTGTTGTGTCACACTGGACGTAGCAGGAATGTATTTATTTATTAAAAAAAACATCCTAGAAAAGGGGCACTTTCTCTCTAGGAGGCCAAATGGACAGTTGCTAAAGCCCCCTTTGAGGTCCATCTATGCACATGCCTAAAGTTGAATCTAATCTATTATAATTGTAAATGTACTTGATTCTAATTGGCTCGCCTGAGAAATCATGCCTTCTTTAGTCAAATTCAGTAATTCTGTGCATTGACCTACTTACAAAACAACACAAGTATTATTTGTTCCCAGCTATAGAATTGTTGAAAACTGTCCATCACTTGTTGAAGTAAGTTCCTGGATATCGTGGGAGGTGTCCCATAGGATAAAACTTACATCAGGGCACCAGAGTGACACAGAGATTGAACTCTCAATTATGGGACTAACGTTATCGGGAGATATTTTCATTGAAGATGTCAAAGTAAGCTACTTAAGCTACATTATTGTGCATATTTTGGATGAAAACTTAATGGCGTCTTTTGCCACTGTTCACTGCGTCACTGGTTTGTTAGCCACTGCTTGTCGTTTGGTGCCTGCTCATCTCTATGTATGGTTTAATGCTGCTATTTGGTCTGCCTGTTCTGTGTGATTATCAGGTGATGCTGGACTATTTGTTGCTTTATTTGTTCATGTTAGTTCCTGTAATGCCTATTGATTACACTCTGGTGATTGGCAAGTATAGCTATCATTGAAAGCTTACTGCTGTATGAGCAACCCAATTTAAATAATGCATATAAAAAGATTGTAGAGCCTACTTGAAGCTTCATTTTAGGGCTGCTACTATTATTTTCTTTATCAATTAATCTGCTGATCTTGATTAATTGATTAATCATTAAGTCAAAGAAATGTCAGAAAAAATGTAAAAATGGCCTGCCCATAAAAACCAAATGCCCAGCCAGTTACTTTCCTCTGGCACTAGGACTGGCCACCTGGAATATGAGAGCTGCTTCAATCAGGTGCTTTACTAACAGGTATATTAACAGTGGAGATGTGCTGCTCAATATTATGAGAATAAGCAAAAAATATTAATTTAAATTGTAAATTACCTTCATCTTAAAATATATTTTCTTAATTTCACATATGCAATGGCCCAAAATGATCACTTTAATTGTGCTGCTGCCTAACCGAATTAAAACAGCGCTTGAAATGATTCCATCCCACACTTTTTGAGTCAAATACACAGTTGATCACCATAATGTGGTCACTATGAGATGTTTCCACTGCAGATAATTATTATGGGATATGCGGTTTCGGGTCAGCCGTGGATTTTGTGTAGGGTTGGGTTGTGGAACTTGGACATATTTGCAGGTGGTGGGGCGGGCACAGTATTGCATGTTGCAGGGGCAGATCTTGAAAATCAGACCTGTGAAGGACTCTGATTTAGCACCAGCCTTCTTAGTGTTTTCTGTATGCTGTATTTATGCTCCTGCCATTGTGTTTCCACTGTTTCCACAATCTGTCAGTCAAAACTTCCGTCCATTTTTCTGATTAGTGAACACCCATATAACATGAGAACATCCGATCCAGGTTTACATGGAGTGCTGACAAAACCCACAGTAGTGATCAAACAAGGACCAGCCTTCACATACATGAAGTGTACTATAAATGAGTTGCCCCAGTATCTACACACACATACACACAGAAAGCAGTCAGCAGCTCATCTGTGGCTGTCCGGCCTGCTGGTGATTCGTCAGAGATAGTATTGATCTAAGACGTAGGCCTCATTCATTACAGGCTGACTAGCAGCAGATGAGCTGAGGCTTATTGCTGAGCAGGGCCTTTCTCTGTCGTCTGGAAAACCACAAGGGTAAATTGTAGAAGCCATGCATAAGTAAATGTGAAAGAGGGACGTATGTCTTACTCAGCAGCGTTATAACACGTAACATTCCCTCAGTGAAGTATAGGGACATTCTTTGGGCAAAAATAATTATGTGATTATATATAATGATGTAGCCAGTGGTATTTTGCCTACAAGGATTTTTTCTCTGCCATCAGAAAGCACACAGATATTCTGAGTCCAGTTAGGAAACATACTAATTGGTTCAAATTTAGAACCTGATGCAAAATAAATTCATATTTAATTAACCCATTTAATCCCAAATTTTTCCTTGCAATTTGAGCACATGCATTTTACTCCTTAGACTTCCCTAACACATAAATTCTGTGCCCTTTTTGATTTTATGTTGGTTAGGTTAGTGAAATATTAGGTTTTACACTCAGTCAGAATAGTGACCGGTGGGAAACAGCATAGTCAGAATTCATACAAATTCTTCAATTAGACCTATTTACACATTTAAAATCCTAAAATAACAGTAACAACATATAAGAGTGAGATATAGTTAGAATTTACTCAATAACTTTATTGCTATTGTTCATGTAACACAATGTTTGAACTTACAATAATACAAAAACTGCTGTTACAATACAAAAACTCGTCTGAGGTACGCTCATTCATTTATGACAAACAGAAGCCAGGACGTTGAAACCATACACCATGTAGAATCCAAAATATGATATAATCTCTGAACATTTTATAACAGGAGGATATTAATTTTGCATTATCAATAATGTTACATTTTAACAGTATATAAGTGAGCCATGTTTTCATTTAATCCATCTGTTGGACAAGTCATAGCTTAAAAAATATCAGAACTTTCCATAGTAGACAGGGTTATTTTGTCTGAAAATGGCCTCCTGCCCCATACATTCCATTGTATTGTCAATAGGTTAACATTTTACAATGTTTTCCTTTTAAAATAAAAAGTGCCTAGTCATTTACAAAACATCAACTTAGACAAGTAAGTGAGTTAGATTGACCTAACAGTGACTAACATCATTGCCAGAAGCTGAGTCAGGTATATCATCCAGCAAGTTCATGCAAACTAGGTACTAGTTTAGGCTATTAAGTACTAGGGCAGTGCATACTGTAGGGTACTATCAGTGACAACGATGTACTTATTTCACAGTCTCATAAAACAAGTTAAACAAATTTGAGTAAACAGTAGACCACAGCTCATTAGTTAGACTTCACTCTCCATAAAAGCACTTGAAGCACTCAATGTGGAGAGGTGCATCACACTTCTCTCATGCATATACAGTGCACTTGTTACATCATCTGCATCTGTGGAAATGGTTCCCTATGTTCACAGGCCAGTGAAGTTTTCCATCACCCGTTGCAGAATGGCAGTTGCCATAGAGTGACAGTTGTTGCAATTGAAGATCTTCTGCCATGGCCAAGTATCTTTTTAGGAGACCCAGGGACACAGATTGCTGAAAGGCCAGGTGGTCATATTCACTACCAACAACATCTCAAAAGAACAACCAGCTATTCACCACCGCACTGTGAAGCAACCAAGAAAAGATTGGCCTCCACCACTTCTTTGTAGCCCTGTGTCTTTACACCTGAAGATCAAGCAGATGCACACCCCCCATGTTTTGTTGTATGTGAGGATACACATGGGCTGTGGAACTTTCTCTTTGTTCCACCTGTTTACAGGCACCTCAGAATATTTCTCAGCAGCACTGGTTGTCATGATTACAACAGTGTTATCCTTCCACCATACCAGTACCTTTCCATCCTGTGTAAGGACCTCAAAGTTTCTATGAGGCATTTTTTGGAAATTCTTCACATCTGTGGAAGGGACGTCATGTAGGCGACACTGTCTCAGAGTGTTAAGACATCCATAACCTCATTTTGTCAGTTCATGAAGGAGGCCAACTGAGGTGAAAAAGTTGTCATGTAAAAAGTTACACCCTGGAGGAACTTATGCTGGTTTGGCTACACCAAGACTACACTTGGGCTCTGTCCTAGGCCAGTTTCAGAGAGATGTGTGTGCACTCCACAATAGGGCTCCAGGGTGATGCAAGGCTCCACAATTTATACCCAAACTGAATTGGTTTGCCCATGATGAATTGCTTGCAACCATGCCTGCAATAATAAGATGTCATGCTTTTGTCAACCGATAACCATTTTGGGTATGGCATCATTTTGTAAGATCCATTCAGTGCACTGAAGATGGGCTGTACTTTGTAGAAAGGGTTGTTTGTGGCCTCTGAGTTATCCACCAGATGGATTGAGGCCATTATCTCATCAAAGTGATTCCTTCTCTTTGCATCTGAGATGACTTCATTGTAGAAATCAGGGTCATATGACCAAAACATGTGCTGCCGCAGTACAGAACTGTAGCCAGATGTGAGAAGAACCCCATAGAAAGTCAGAAACTTATCCTTGTTTAGATCAAGTATCCTCCCTTTGGTTTGCATTGAATAGGTGTTAAGACATCTCAACAGTGAACTCCCTCAGAGTTGGAGGTTACATCAACAGGAATAAACTGACTGGATCAGGTTTAGTTTGCTTTATGCTGTCTGCTGCAGTTGGGCCATAGGTAAGGAAATCTGGAATCTTGGGCTCAGCCTGTCATTTTGATTTTTTAAAAACCCTGTCTTTATTTTGCATATTTTGAAGAGATGTTTTCTGTTTTTTGTGGTGTCGTGGAGGTTTTTTTTCCTCAAGGCATCTCCTTTTTCGGCTGGTCACTGTGGGAGAGACTCTCCAAGTTCTATCTCACACAGGCTCCGCTCTCCTCTGGACTCTAGTGAAGAGCGGAATCGCCCACTGAAATTTGCATGAATGTAGTCGGCCAATCACGATGCTCCTACCAATTCCGTGTCTCTCACACAGTATATAAGGCAGTCCCTCACTGTGTGTTGAAAATGTTTTAATAAAAACGAATTACATTTTTCAACAAAGAGCTAAGTCATCAACCCTCCCTTCTTCCACCTCTCCAGGCCTCTGTGACGCTGTGATGATAGCGGCCCAGCCTACTTCATCCAGCTGCTCGCAGAGGCTGTGTAATGTAGAAAGCACTCACTCAGCTGAAGCTCCTGCCTCTCTTTCCTCAGTTAGGGAAGCAGACGGTGGGTGGCGTTGTTCAGCTGCAGGCAGTGCTAGCTCTAAAAAGCTCAGCACTGACCAGATCACGTGCATTAGATGCTCTGGTTCTCCCTGCCACCACAAGACAATCCAGGGGTGGACGCATTTACACATACGCCATGGCCATGGAGGCTGCTTTACACCTTTCCTCCTCTTTGTCTCATCCCCCCCTGCTGGAGAGGGTGAGACAAGAACGACTGTTTCCTGATAGCCCCGGACTGCCGTACAGCACCATGGTACACAGAGATGACCCAGATGTTGGTGGCCCAGCCCTGATCCATGCCCCAAGTATGGGAGGCTCTGTCCCAGGAGGTGGGCTCGATAGACATGCTGATCATGTTGGGCCAACCTCTCCAGTCTTGGCTTCTGAGAGGCCCAGGCTGATGTGGGCTGGACTGTCTGTACAGGTGGTGCAGAACATCCAAGCAGCAAGAGCGGTATCCACCATTGCTTGCTACGAGGCTAAGTGGTTGGGATTCCAATACTGGTGCGAGGAAAGGAGACTGGACCCCCTGATCTATGCAGTGGCAGAGGCTCTCTCCGTTCTACATTATCTGGTGGAAAAAAGGTTGTCTCATGCCACTGTTAAAGTGTGTGCAGCAGCTGTTTCCTCCTGTCATGAGGGCTTTGGCGACAGACCTGCCTTTGCCCACCCCTTGTGACGCATTTCTGACAGGGGGTTAGGAGACAATGGCCAGTGATGCGTATTTCCACTCGCCAGTGGGAACTGCCATTGGTGCTCGAGGCCCTAGTGAGTGATCACTATGAGCCTCTGGAGCGCTCCTTTCTAAGGCGTTGTCATTCAAGACAGCTTTCCTGCTTGCGCTGACCTTAGCTAAGAGAGTGAGTGAATTGTGTGCTCTGTCAGTTCACTGCAGTTGTTTGCTGCTTCGTGGTGACCGCAGTGGTGATACTCTCATACCGAACCCTTCCTTTGTTCCTAAGAACATACAGAGTTCATTTAGGTAGCAAACTATTCAGCTAGAGGCGTTTTGTCCTCCACCCTATGTAGATGCCAAGGAGGCAAAACCTCACCTCTTGTGCACAGTTTGTGTGCTATGGAGAGGGTGTGGCCAGTAAAGCCAGGCAAGAAGCGCCTAGCTAGTTGGCTTTGTGTGTGCATCTCCCAAGCTTACAGGCAGGCGGGTAACGACAAGGACTGTGCTTGCAGGTGCAACTCAACTCAACTCTGGTCACCTGAAAAGGGTGGGGACTCATTGTATGAAATATGTCCCACCCCCCCCCCCTCCCCCCCAGGGGTAATTATATGCCCGCATTCTCCCATGATCCAAGATGACTTGGGGAATGGAGTATGTTGTTTGACCTGTGATCCATGCAAGGTTAGGCCATGGATTCAGGCAGTTCATGTTTATGTCAACTGGGCAGGGTTGGACCACTACTGCTTCACTTAAGCAGCTGGGATTATAAAGTAGTAGGAGGGCTGTGGCGACTAACCTGTAGCTGGTCAGACTCAGTGAGGTAGTCTGATAATATGTCACGGCAGGGCAACCATTCAGTGGACTCCGCCTACTGTCCCCATAAAGTTCAGTAGAGAGCGGACTGCTCTGGTTTATGAATGGGAGTGGCAGTGAGGCACTGCTTATATACTGTGTGAGACACATGGAATTGGTAGGTGCGTCCTGATTGGTCGGCTACATAGGCCCTGTTTACACCTGGTATTAACATCCGCTTTGGGTGATCCAATCACAAGTGGACAGCTCTAAATACAGGTGTAAACACACCCAAGACGCATTGGTCTTCTTGGGGTGTCGTCTTCTTGGGATGCCCACTTCACGGCCTGTCTCTGACTTCCCCCATTATATGGAACTTGGCCTTCACTTTGGAGATGGTACTAGAGCTCACTCCAAATAATGCCGCAACTTGGTTTTGCAGAACACCAGCTTGAAGTTGCCCTATCGCATGGGCCCTATCCAGATCAGTCAAACGTGGCATGCTGATTCTTGGAGCAGACACCTACTGACCACTGTAGCAGGGCCTATGCTCACAGGTGCCTGATTGGCACCTGATTGGCAGCATCAATATGCTAAGTGTGCTAAGTTTATATAGAAAATACGATAGTTCTCTCTGTTAATTAAGGTGTTTTACCTACTTCTTTTGTAGAACTAAAGTGCAAGCAGGAAGTAAACTGGTCATGTGACCTTTCACACTATCACATGACATTGATACATTTTAATCAAGACAATCTATTGTTTTTTTTATTTAAGTGTTGAATTTCTTGCCCAAAGTCAACAACAATATTTTTAGAGCTTCCAGGGACAAAAAAACCCCCCAAAAAACATGGTCAAAATTGTGACCAGTGGAATGCTGTCTTTTTATCACTCTGTTTATCAACCAAGGTGTTTTTTTTTATAGTAAGTGAAACCGACTAAACTGGCAGCAGGACTGTGTGTGTGGAATTGAGTCCAAATTAACTAATGTGTGTCTGTTCATAGTAATGAAGGAACATGTCACCCAGTGTAACAGTGTGGCTCACTGATGTGTTTTTAATAGTTTTTGGACAACAATGGAACTCTATGACACAGAAGAATAAGATATATCAGGCTTTGATACACACACAATACTTGTTAGTAGATCACTTCATTGTTAGTTTGTGTCTGCAGATGAGGTTTGTTGAAAGAAAACCATTGAATATCATCAGGCTTACAGTAAAATGACCAGTAACAGAATATAGATATGTAGTCTAGATCAGTGGTTCTTAACCTGGTTGGGTTGTGATCCTGTAAAGCAAAGCATGTCAACTTGTGACTTATCAAAGGTTTCAGATGAGTTGTGAGCAATTGAACCCAAGAGTGATGCCAGTATTTTACAACAGAATACCAAAGATTAAAGAAAAGTAAGAAAAATAACCATAATTTTGATTTTAGCTGTTTATGCTATTGTTTAATTGGGTCCTTTACAACTCCCTTTTTGTCACTTGCAAAATATATTTTTCAGTTGTTTTTATCTATCATGTTAGTTTATGAACATTTATAATTTATGTTTTGTAATGGTTTTTGATTGTTTAGTGCTGGAGTACTGTGATTCCCATGATTTTATGTAAAAATAAATTGATCTTTGAACCTTTCTTATCTTTTTAATCATTGAACCACCGAACTCAATGCATATTGGGTATGTCATACAAATTTGCTGTTAATGTAATGTTTTTGTATGAAACAGAAATATGTACACATAAACAGTGTCTTTTTATTCTGAAAAATTCTGAATATATCTTAATTCTTACAATTTTGACATTTTGGTCCTAATTTTGAGACCCCAAAAAAATCTCAAATAATTCTCAGTACAAATATTAACTTATCATGTATTTTTGAGCATGACCCCTGAATCCAGAAGAATATAGTCTAATTGTATTTACAAGCGCAGTGAGCCACCCTGACGTATCTGTGAAAGAGCTGAAGCGTGATTCCGACTGTCTGTGATTGGAGCTGGTCGAAATCCTCCCAGAGACTCTGACAGACAATCCTGACCCAGCAGGCTCAGCCTCTATACATACAGCAGTATTTCCCCAGAGAGTCTGTCACATTCCTCCTTGCACAGTGCAACACACTGCCATTTTCAACAGGGGCCCCGGGTCACAAAGAGAAGAGCTCCAATTGCTTCTGCGAAACCTGGCCGAGCCGCGATTTGGCCTTTTGGTGGTTCATTTTCTCCTCTCTTCTTTTCTCTTGGTTCCTGGGCTGCAGGAAAAGAATGACTCCTGCTTAACGATAAAATAATGAATGTCATTTTGAGGCAGGAGTAAGAGGGAGGAGATGGAGGGCTAGAGACAAGAGGAGGGAAGGGAAGGGGAAACAGGGGGAGGCGAGTATATTACCGAGCTGGCAAATGTGCCCTCATGCCAGGGAGTCAATTTGAGTGAAGCCCTGCAATGTGACATCATTTACTCAGAAATCCCTAATTTGTCAGCATTAATATTTCAGCCCCAGCATTGCCTGTCACAGTGTGCCAGAGATGACTGATCAATCTATAAAACGGCCGCAGCTAATTTATTGAATATTTATGTGCAATGTCATGTGCAGGAGAGCAGCAGAATTTATTCCACCGTGCTCTGCTCTTATGCCCAGGAACTTTTCTAAAAATCTCACCTTTACAGAGAATGTGAGACATGAGAACTGTTACTGTTTAACATGTAATATTGCACGCATATCATGTCCAGCTTTATGTACAAAATGAACAGGTTTGACCTGAGTTGGACAATGACCAGTTTATGCAAACAGTATACGTATTTGTTTTCTCTGCAGTGATAAATCTGTCCCTGGATTGTCCCCCCTCTTATGTCTTTTCTGTTTCTTCCCCTTAAATACTTTTAATTCTGTTCAGAATTCATCCTCTCTAGTGTGCAGTTTGCAGCAAACTGAATATCCAGCCCAGTATCGTGGCAGTTTATGATATAGTCACTAAATTCAATCTACAGTATAGATTTGTGTACATGGACACAAATTTTCATTTTTTCCGTGACCCTCAGCATGACATTCAAAAAGCCTGTCACGCGGCGCAGTTCAGATCACGTCTATATAAGGTGACAGATTTCCATCTTTGGAAGTGATGGGTTGGGTAGATGGATAGATCCTAACTTCCCATTGACCGCTTCCCATTTACAACCATTTTTCAAGTGATCATTTTAACCCAAAAAATGATCTTTTCCTAACCCCAACCAAGTGGTTTTTGTGCCTAAACCTAAGCAGACCTTAACCACAGTGTTGTCACTCCATAAAACATCTTTATTTTTTAATAGTGATTTCAACATGATGCAGCCCTGATGGGATACTTCCAACTGAAGTACACTAGTTTCAAAGTCGTGCTAAGTGTCACGAAAAAAATGGAAATGGAAAACACACTGAAAAGTGTTTGATTAAGAAAATTAAAACATTTAAACTCTTATTGAGGGTGAAAGTTCATTGTTGACCTTGCAACAATATACAGCCTGCAATATACAGTGTGCAGACCACCTCTTTTTCCCTTTGTAAACTGCTTTCCTCCCAGACTTTTACCCACCTGGGGTTGGATGAGCACAGAATCTGCCATTGTTGCTTCTAACCATGTGTTCTTTGCCTTTTTGTGTATTCTATCTCTTTTCCACATCTGTTATCTCTGTTAAATTGTTGTTTTGCACCAATTAAAAAAAAACAAAAATCTTACAGTTCTACAAAGAAGAGCTCATGTAAATATACCAGGACTAAGATAAACTGCTTCTTGCATCATAAGAAACAATACAGTTCTCCAAAATCTGTACTTTTTGCCTATAAGTAAAATTAAAAAAAAACAAAAAATATTCCAACAATCAGGGCAGTAAAGGTCGTGTCCTCAGTATTGTTTCTGGAAATTTGGGGATTGTAAGGAAGTAAGGATATGGATGTGACTATATGGGTGTGATATTTTTTCTTTTAACATTTTGACCAGTGTCAGGTCTCCGTGGGGTCTCCTTATGATCAAACAAAAGACTTCTGTTTGGTGTGCAGGTATCACTGACTACCTTTACATACAAAATATATTCCGATTTTTGCCCTTATTCTGAAAAAGACAATATTCCTGCTGAGCTGTTTACATGGCTTATGAAAATGAATATTCCACTAATACTCCCTTTTACATGCAGAGAGTCTTCAGGGTTTCCCTCTGCTCCAGTGGGAATGGGAATCACAAGATCTCCGCCATCAGTGAAATAAAACATTAGTGAGCTATTGCCTGATATTTATATGTGATATTGATATGACTGATATTATAAATGTATACTTACAGGCACATCCAGTACCTAGGTTGTCCCATGATGTTTACTACACTACGGAGTGTTTTTGGTGCATCAGCAGCATCAGTCCATGGCTGCATGTCAGGATAATAACCAATCCCCTCTGTCCCCGTCGTGGAGAAGGCGTGCTCTGTTTTTCCAGCCCGTCCTGAACAGCTCTCCATTCTCCTCTCATTCCTCTCCTCTGTCTGCCTTCCTGCTCCAGCATATGTCATTTTGCCTGCGCAAGGGTGCGTTACACTACCAGCCCGTCATGCATCTTTATCCCAGCCTTGCAAACTGTTGGCTAGTTGGTTTATTTAATCAATCAGTCAATCAATTTTTATTTATATGGCGCCAAATCACAACAAAAGTCATCTCAGGGCACTTTTCACATAGAGCAGATCCAGACTGTACTCTTTAATTTACAGAGACCCAACAATTCCCCCATGAGCAAGCACTTGGCGACCACAACGCACAGAGCTGACCGTTAACAGGCAAAAGGCCGTAAGGTAACAACCCCAATTGAGATGCATATTCTGAATGCACCCTATACATGTCCAAAGAATTCTCCTAAAACCCGAACAATATCAGCATATCCCATATATCCTAATCGGAAAATGCTAGATTCGGAATATCCAGTTTACATAACCCATGTAAAATTCGGAATATTGTCATATTCAGATTTATAGTGGAATATTAAGGTGCATGTAAATGTAGTCGATGTGTCATGCGTCTTGTCTGTTTGTATGATTCAGCTCTTTATTTGGTGCTTCCCCTTTGTTAGGTGACTTCATGATGACACATGAAGTACACGTGGTAAATGGGACTATTCAATGTTTGTTTAATCGTTGGTTCAGGAATAGAACAATTTTATTCCATACAGCTGAAAATGATGAATCTAAGTGCCTAAACAGAAGTAGCAGCTATTCTCCTCCTCTAAACCAAGCAGTTCTTTATAAATGTGAATCCCCTTAATGCCCCTACAGTCCTAATCTGTGTGTGTGTGTGACTGTGTTTGCAGCTGCCAACACATGACTTCATGTGTCATTGTCTTATTCCATACTTTGCCTCCAGAATTATGTCTTCTATGGGGATAGATTTTTAGCATAACCCACATTGTATGCAATTATTTACTGCCTGGTGATGGAAAAATCCCTCCATTTTCTGCTTTTGTTGGCAGCTGCGCTGCACATCTACACAATAGGCATTTAGCACGGACAGCATAATTATGACAGCACATCAGGGCTGAAAGTGCTGGGACAGCGCCAAGGAAAAAGCGGCTCAAACCCTCATCCATCAATGCCGCCCATGAAGATCATTATGAATGAAAATTAGTGCCGGTGGGACGTGGCAGTAGCGTGTGAGAAAAACACCACCACAGAGTGTTAGGAGCATGGCATCCCTGTACATTAGGACATCACTGCCTTACAAACACTGCCGCAAAAGTGTGTTAGTGGCCGGCGTCACCAGTGAAAAAGCAGAGCTCATGTTTCTCAGGTGTCTGCATCCTAGAAATTGTACTTAAAGTTAAACTATATGATGATGGAGTTAATATGTAAATTTAATGTCAGAATATTTATGAATATGCCATTTGCTTAGTTGTTTGTACATAACTATTACCAAAAACAAGATGCAGATGCAAATAGAGGTGAGGAAATGAATTCATTTGTGCATAAAAAAATGCAGACTCCTTATTGTCAATGACACCACTGCATCAGCACAGCAATGGTCCTGATGCAGAAGGCTCCAACCATAAAACAAACAAACAACACAGGGTCATCCAGCAACAAAGCTGAACAGGCCTGCTGTCATGGTCCTGGCTGCATCCCAATGTCTCCCTGATCTTTCTCCAAGACAGGAATTCTGTCTTTTGTGTGTTTTTGTAGTCTTGACATGATGGATAAACGCATACTTCCCAACAGCCTGCGACAAAGTTTCTGCCTACTTAGAGAATTTCCCACACCTGGCCAATCACCATTGGTGGAATGTAAGTACATTTACTTAGTACTGTACATAAGTACAAACTTTGAGGAACTACTTTACATGACTATTGCTATAGACATATTTGATTCTTTGACCCCACTACTCAACTCCACATTTATTTCATAGCTACAGTGACTAGCTATTTTTACAGCTCAATGTTTTATATGTAAAACAGGTATCAGTGTTGTTGGGTGAAATATAAAAATAAGCTCAACCTTGACTACATCAAAATGTTGCTTATGTACATGTAAATTAATCTATATTAATATTAAATTAGTATGATAAAAAAAATAGAATTGCCAACTATGGCAAATGTGAAAATTGTCTGTGTTTCTTATTCTCATGATAGTAAACTGAATATTTTTAACTTTTGTACTGTTGGTAGGGCAAAACAAGTAATTTGAATGTGTCACCTTCTGCTCAGAAAATATGATTGCCATTTTTAATATCTTCTGATATTTTACTGACCAAATGACTAATTGATCGGCAAATTTAGCAAATTAATCAATATTGAAAATAATCGTTAGTTGAAGCCCTAATAAACCCAACACTTTAAATGGAGACATTTGACATGATGAGTACTTTTACTTTTGACACACAAGAACATTTGGCTGACCTTACTACTACCTTTACTTAAGTATGATTTTAAATGCAGGACTTTTACTTATAATAGAGTGTTTTATTAATTGTGTCGTTGCTACTTTTACTTCCACCTCCGTCAATCACTGTGGGTGTGATTGAAAGGTCCAAAAACTGCTGTATGTAGCTCTCTGATTCCTCTGTTGAAATGGGCATTTCAGTTGCTTTTAGATGATCCAGCAAGCACTTTGTTAGAAGCATACTGAGGCCTTAAAGGTTAGGACTCCTCTGAAGCTCTCCTAAATATCTGCAATGATAGAAGTAACTCCCTCAGTTAAGACAGTTGATAAAGTGATTTTACTACCAAGCCTAAAAGTAGGACCAAATGTACATTACTCTGGGAATTTAGGCTAGTTAGGACTGATTTTCTACTCTATAATGCTTGTTGAACAGGGCCCCAGAGCAAGAGCAAGTCTTTTCCCAGTATGCAGGTCCAGCGGGTCAGCAGGTGACCACTCCTACAGCGTACTTTTCCTGCACCACAGTTAGCATTAGCCCTCATTATATCAGCACTAATTACAAATTCTTAAACCAGTGGCAGACATTACAATAAGACAGTGCAGTGAGCATATGGCATAATATCCTATTAATGAACACTCTAAATTCAAACTCAGGTCAGCGCTATCACGCCGGAGAACGTGTCACTGATCCGATGGAAGTGGGAGGAGGGGGAGAGAGAAGGGGTGGAGAGGGGGGTGGGAGAGGAGGAGGAGGAAGTGACCTTCTTCTAAAATGCACAGACTAATTTGGAGGGGGAAGGCAGCCCCCGGGGCCGTCTCATTGTTTTACTTGTTTAATTTTTCGCCAGCAATTATTGATATAATATTTTGATGGCAGAGCCGAGGAAGGAGAAGTCATTAAAAGGTTCCAAAAGAGGGAGGAGTGGAGTTTTTTTTTATTCTTTATTTTGCTTTGCCACTAGCTGCTTCTATTCATTCCCTTTTCTTTTTATTTTTTCCTTTTTTTTAACTCTCCTCTTCTTCTGCATTTTTCCTGCCTGCCACTCTCCGTCTCTCTCCGGGGGGAAAGTCGGGCCATTTGCATTCGCTGTCACAACAGTGCAAGGAACAAGTTGCAGCCGTCTCACTGGCTCAGTCCTCAGCACGCTTGGTGTTTTAATGGGGACTGTCAACTACAAGAGAGATGGATACCCCCCCCCCCCCCCGCTCCCTTCTTCCCCCGACCCGAAAAAAAAGGGGGATGCAAACAGACACATTTAGCATGATTGCATCTGCGAGTGATAGATGTTCCCTGCGGCATGTTTCGTTTGGATCTCGTTTTCTGAGTTAATCTGCTGAGATGACCCCTGTCTGAAGTGACGCGGGGCCGAATGCAGAGAGAAAGAGAATGACAAAAGGTAGCAAAAGGTAGAGGAGAAAGACACTTCACCTTTATCTGAAATGAAGCTGTGATCAGTCCTTTCCTTGTCAAGGGCTGAAAGGCCATTACCATCCAAAATTACTGCCTCACTCCAGCTATGCAACTGGAACTCGCCTGATAAACTGTACTGTACTGCCGTCTGTATGTGGAATTCATATGGACGTGAAGTCAAAACAGCTCTTCTCACTGCAGCCCTGATGAGGAGCTTCAGGGGCTCATCAGATTACACAGGGGCCCTTCTCTCTACCTCTCCCCAGGGATGGCTCGCTCTCCCTGGGCCTCGGAACTGGACCCCTGCCCCTGGGCCCCCGCCGAGCTCTCCGGAGCTGTGTTTGTTTAAAAACCAGACTTAATCCTCTGCAGCAGCTGTCTCAGATCAGGTCGCAGTAAGGGAGGCGGGGTGGGTGGTGGGGCACAAAGGCACAGAGGGCTGCAGGTGCAGACTGCAGATGTAGTGATCAGTGAAAGTATGGAAGCGCTCGAAGTGAAAAAGTCAGGGGTGGAGGATCCAAACTGTGTCAGATGATGATGGAGTTTGAATGAGGAAATATAGGAGTTCAGAAACAACTGTTATATATTAATATGGTCATGTTAATTCAGGGCTGGTGTTTCAACACTGGTGTCTCATGTCTGATATTTTGAGTTATAAACCACATCCTTAATTTACAGACATACTGTAAGTTAGAACTGGAACTGGAACACATAGATATCATACGCTTACTGTTGGAATCAGCATGACTTAGTTTTTCAGGTGATAGTAGTTTTTTAGTACACAGTATTTTGGAATACTTGATGTTGGAAAATCATTTGAAATAACAAAAATGTGTTAGAAGAAGCCTTTTAATGATCCATTCAAATAGTGACACATTGTTTTCCCCTTCATCACAGTACACTAACTAGTTGTAATAATGAAGAGCATCAGGGTTGGTGATTCTGGTGCAGATACTACTTGGTATTGGATTAAAACCAAACTGTAGAATGGCCAACCTGGTTCCTTCCAACGTGCATTGAGGAAAAGATTGTCCATAAATCTTTTTGGAAATTATGCAAAAAAGATACAGTCCAGTGATTGTGGTCCGTCCATGGTTACAGGGCAAACAGGACCTGACAGAAGTTGATGCACCATGGCGTTTCACACATAAGGCAGTAACTAACAATCACTCAATCAAATTTTCAATTACTGATTTAGACTATAAAGTGTCTGAATATAGTGAAAAGTACCCCTAGCAGCCCAAGGTGAATAATGTGGCTAATGTTTCAATGCTAATATAATAAGATCCAACTACTGGCCAAAAAAGGCTAAAACAAGGCTCAGGTTTAGCCCAGAGCTAATTCATTTATTCCTGGCTCTATGGCAACATTACACCTTCTTTGACAAAATTTAACTTAAGTGTACTTACAGTTTTTTTTCCCCCCTAGTGCTTTCAACCACACCTTGCTCTGAGATTTAAAGTGCCCAAAAAGCTAGTAAGTAGACCTTTAGTAGAGATTTTTTTAAGTCAAATTGCTGTTTCCAATGTCCAATGAACTCCCCCACCTTCCCATCACCCAAA
Source organism: Thunnus thynnus (assembly GCF_963924715.1). Classification (NCBI taxonomy): domain Eukaryota; kingdom Metazoa; phylum Chordata; class Actinopteri; order Scombriformes; family Scombridae; genus Thunnus; species Thunnus thynnus. The sequence goes on from NC_089523.1 coordinate 2,595,546, forward strand.
GCATGATGAGAACTGTAGTGCCAAAACTCAAAACATATTCATCCCAAGGGAGAATAAGAAAAAAAAATCCATGTAAACGAGCTTTTTCTTAATGAATTTGACCATTCCAAGGCCCAAAATGTTACATCTGCATAGTTCAATGGTACTTCTAGCCCTGACAATCACCTCCATTCATCTATCCATTCATATACAGCATATTTACATTATATACAGGTGTGTGTGTGACTTTCTGACACTCCACCTGTGGGCAAAAAAAACAGTTGTATTGGTATTCTTCCTCAGGTCCAGAGCTTTGTGCACAAACCCAGCAATCACTCATTCATTCAGCTGATAACCACAAATGAACAGAAGGCAGTGAGCAGGAGAGAAAGGACTGTTCTCTGAGTATGGACTCAACCTGTAACAGCTTGATTAGAGAGAGAAAAAAGGTCATCCCTGTCCAGGAGTAAACTGAATTTATTGTTGTCACGGCTGCCACGCAGCTGCGATAAAAATGACCTCAATAAAAAAAAAGAAAGAAAGAAACAGCACAGCCAATGCCATATGCAAATGATTCCATAAAGGCATAAATGAAAGGGGAGTGGGGGCAATCAGCAGGGTGGGTGAGGGTGGGGTGGTGGGGTCAGATGGAGCAAATGAAGGCCGAATAGCGGATACAGTGGCGCTGCCCATCACTCTTCATGCCAGCGGCCTTTTATGTAGCTGTCCAGCAGCCCCTGCTCCTGCCCCCTCCTCTCCTTCACTGGACCTCTGGCTCACTGATAAGGCAAAGGGCAGTGCAGTGTGTGTGTGTTACTGCACTTATACTGTCTATGTGTGTTCATATGCTTTCTTCTTAAAGCATATGATTGGGTGAACTGTGAAAGAGCATAGCACTACAGTAGCAGTGGAAATAGTAATAGTGGTATAGTTATAGTCATAATTAAAATAAAAAATCATGTTAATATACAACTAATTTGCATTAGTAATTACAGTATGATTTGTAGTAGGGGTGTGCCCGAATACAAATACGTTATTCGGCAAAGCACAAATAGTGGGTTTTTTTTAATGAAAATTTGCTTCATTGTTACATTTTGTTTCATACAAATATTTTAAAAATTATTTTTTTGGAAGAAAAAAAACAAACGTTAAATACCAGCGTGCAGGTCGTTTACATCGCTATCTCAGTCTCTCTTCTCTGCTCCACTGTTACGTCTATCTGCAGGTCTCAGTGAGGGGAGTCACATCCACCTGCTACATGACGCACATTTCCTTATTTTGACATCACTCCCGAAGTTGGGGGTGTTCCCCAGAGATAAAGCTGAGCTACTGAAACACATGAAGTACTCCCAAGGTACTCTCCATAACCTGTTGTTCCCCTTCTCCTTTCCACAAAGTTAGGTTGTAAAAAATAAAAATAGGCAGTAAATGAAAAGTGCAAAGCAAGAATCGCCTCTGAAGTTCTTCCCTTTAAGTTGTCCCTGTGTTATTGGTGTAAAAATAAATAGAGGTCTGTCTGCACATTTGTGATGCACTTGGTTTTAGCTCAGTAGTCAGTGCAGTTATCTATGATCTGGGAGACTTGAGTTCGAGACCCAGTGTGGAGACCTCCTTCGTAAGATAGTTTATATATAAATACTTATTTAACACTTTAATATCCTAAAATTAAAAGCGTAATAAAAACAAAAAACATATTTTTACACCTATTTCCACTTTTATTCAAATACAAATACAAATATTGTCATGGGTTCACCGTCTTAGTGACTATTTTTCATGTTGTTCACCTGCCTGATCACTAACTCTCCTGTCATTGCAGATCCTGCCACACCCATCTGCCCTGCAATCAACTTATTCCCCTCACCTGAGTTTCCCCACCCATCTCCTCACCAGGATCCCATTAGGCTCATCAGTCACTCCTTATATATACTGGTCCACATTCACATGCTCCTTGCCAGATTGTCTAGTGTGTTTGCCTAGCTTTCCAGCATTTCTTCATCTATCTGTCCGCTCGCCTGTTACCTGATATCCGAGGTTCTGAGTCATTACAAATATAAATAATTTTGCTGCCTCAACAAATATAAATAGAAAGACTGGGCTCCCTGCACATCCCTAATTTGTAGGAAATGTACTGCCAATCATATATCTGTGAAGATATCCAGGTCATAGAAGTCAATAACAACTGGACATCTTCAATTCAGACTGCTGGTGGGCAAAAAGGCATTTATTCTTTAGATTTGTGAAGACATTGTAACAGTAACGCATACAGTATGTCACGCATGTAAAAATGACGTTGTAAAGATGTATGTTGTTTTAGGAGTAATGTGTTGGAGCTATTTCTTGGCAATGCCAGGTTGTATTGGTATTCTTCCACTGTACAGGTATTCTTCTCTTCATACCAAATGTGCTCACCTCTACACACTTTCTTTCTGAATTGAGACAAACTGCTTGCTGTAGTGCCACTTAAAGTTGGCAAGAAGCAAACACCACGGCTGGAGGCAGAAGCCAATGCGGAAGTACCTTAAAGTGGAAATCTACCATCTGCCGCTAGATGCTGGCTCCAAAATCTCTCTGGCTCCAACTGATTCCCATTCAAAAACCCTCAACTTCTTTCTGGTAATCTTAAGTCAGTAATTTTTTTCAGTGATCATTATGGTCTCAATCTCTAAATTCAGCATTAGCCCAAGTGTGCGCTGCATCCAAAGTGGCAGGGCGTGTTTACAGAATGTGAAAGGCAACACCCTGCACTCCTTATTTGAAAGCTCCTGGCTCCTAACAGAAAAGATGGTGCTGACCATAAGCAGCAACTCTGGGCTTCAAACTGGCTCCAGTGCAAACCAGCAGCTGATGTCACACCTTGCTACGTCCGTCTTTACATATAGTCTTTGCACTGGATGTATGGAATCGTCCAAAATGAACTTAATTCCTGTGGATATTGGCTTGCACCAATGCTGCTCAAAAGCACAGGACTCTGGATGCATTTTTATTGATGAAGAAATAGTTCCAGCACTTCACTCGTCATTTTCAGTTTTCTGGTTAAGAGGCAATATGTTAATTATGGAGCTTTAGAGGTATTGCAAGGTGTATTTTTCCTTTTGAACTGGACAGAGCCAGGCTAACTGTTTCTGCCTGCTTCACATCTTAATGCTAAGCTAGGCTAACTATGTCCTGGCTCCAGCCTTTTATCAACTCACAAACTAGAGAATAATATGAAAATCTCCAACTTGGAAAGACAACAATAGGTGTATTTTCCAAAATGTTGATCTATTCCTCTAAGTGAAATCTCAACATATCATATTCCTGCGAAGTATTAACTAAAAAATACATCAAATATAAATTGTTTAAAGATGTTAACAAAACCACTGCATGATAAGATGCTTAAAAGTACTGACCAGAGTTGCAATTTAATTTCAATCTTTTAGTCTTTCAGTCTTTTTGCTTTGTTTAAACCTCAAACACTACCATAAAAATATAAAATATGTACAAAGAAGTATTTTTAAGGTCCATGCAGGTCCACAGGTGGTAGCATTAGTAATAGAAAATACTGTGTGTAAACTGTGGTGGTGTAAAAACAGCCCTTACAACTGGAACATTGTGAGAATAAAACCTTCTTAAAACTGGATGTGCAACACCTGGTAAAGAAGAGACATTCAGCTCTTCACTGTGTGCCAAAAAAGAGACAAAGAGAAACTAGAGAAGATGGAAAAGCCAGGAAATCTGAGAGACAAAGTGGCAGATAGAAACATACAGTCATAGAGACAGACACTGTAAAACAAAGAGAAGAGGCTGCAAATGAAGAGTGCAGCAATGCTGGCGGACATTGGCATCCCTTTAGCTGGCACGCTAGCATGCCAAGTTGTAGGATTTACCCTGGAGCCCTTGGGCTTCGCTGTGAAAAGACTCAGTCAGCTTGAGGGGCCCCGCGGCTGGCTGCAGCCAGGGTCCCATTGTCTGGGCCGCTGGAGAGGGGGAAATGCTGGATGAATGGAAGGAAAACAAGAGGAAGACAGAGAGGAGGAGGAAGCAGAGGAGGAGGCCGAGAGGGAAAGCAGCAAGTGGTTCCAGGGAGCAGGGCCAAGATGCAGAGAAAGAGGAGTGAGCAGGATGCTGTCATATTCTGAGACCTAAAAGGAACCCAGCAACGGCTACACACAAAAATACAAAGGTTTTCTTGTCATCTCATCTCCATACTTACGCAATTTCATTACCCCTGAAAAGACTGGGAACTACTGTTTACACTCCTGGAACTTATATCTGCTTTTCTTATAGCTGAACTAGGGAAACTAGCCCTTATATTTGATGCTCCTTATGACTGGAACATGCTTCAAGACAATAAAATTCAGGACCCAGTCTCAATACATGCTTTTAAAGCCGTACTTTATTCTCACAGTGTTTTTCTCAGTGACTATAATATTGGGGTTGTCTGTTTTTTCTGGCCCATTTTTGCCAGGGGAAAAAAAGGCTTAAAAGTTAGTGATGATAAAAATAAAAAATATTCATTCCAACTTTTGGGTGACTTTGTCAGATTTATGGAATGTAAGTATTGATTTAAAAAGTATTAATGAAAGCCACACTTTTGCAGAAACTAACATCAGTATGTGTCTGCAAAAGCTATATCATTATATTTTCATCAAGGAGAGGTTCCTCTTCCTCTCATTTAACGTGAAATTTGTTTGGGCAGTTTGAGAGCATGAGAGTAGGACACTCCTTAGGGTCATCGGATAGTCAGAAGAGACTTTGATTTTCTGAAAATACTACCATAACAGCAAGCATGGTTTTTAAGTGACCCTCTCAATTTTTCAAATACCGTCACTGAATTATCTTTTAGAGAAACCAATGGATACCACAAGACTGGAATGTATGCAAAACATGAAGCACAAACTGGGTTATAAACTGGGCATAAGTTATGTAGGCCCACAATCAACAACTTAAGCTGTCTGTCCCTTTACAACATTCAGAATTTGGGAGGACCGAAATGTTACAGCTGTGGCCGTTTCCCCGGAAGATTTCCAAGTGTTTCCTAGTGTTTTCCCTTCCCTGTGTTCCCAGTGCTCCCCTGTCTGTCTCTCTCTCTGTTTGTGCGCGTATTGGCATGGATGTGGTCTCCCTTCCTCGTTCTCCTGGTTCCTGGTTCCTCTGGTCATCCTGCACACCTGTCATCAGCGTGCAGTATACCCTGGCTCTTCAGACCTCATTAGATTGTTGTCCTACACTTGAAAGCCAACTAAGCTTATATTCTTAATGATCCAGTTTCTTTGTGTTTTGTGCTCCAACCTGCCAACCTGTGTCCCAGGATCATCAGCCGCCTGCCTGTCTTCCTGCTTGTCTGCCTGCCTGCCAGCAACCTCCAAGCCTCCAAGCTACCCCTTCATACCACGCTGCCCCTCACTCTCTCCCACTCACGCCAGACATGCTCCTCTATTATCACTCACCCCTGCTGTTGCCGGATCCCCATTCCCTGCCATCAGCCCCTCGTCCAGATCCTTTTCCCCTGTAAAAACTGTTGTCTTATCACACCAACCTGTCCGTGTCCTGCATTTCGGTACCTCCTGTGTTCAAAACAATTAAGTTTGCAATCCACTCGGAAAGTGAAAGCTAGGCTAACTAGCTTCCACTCCCAACACTAGACTTTAATTTTTATTATTTAAACATTTGTTAATTCATTGGTAGTTCCTTAATGCAATGTTCATCCCATGGACTGTATATGAAAATGTATGAAGGTGTGACTTCACTCTTAATTTGCATTGGAGCTAGGGGTGTGGCCTTTCACACTCTGGAAACACACTCCACCACCTCACACTAAAAGCTAGCTCACTGGAAACACAGTAACAGCCTGCCTGCTACCTAACAGCTACTTTTATGGTAAAATCACACTACTGAGTGCAGGTAATGTCATATAGTGGACTGCTGTAAGTTCAGTGAATAAACATAAATTCTGGGTACAGTAGTTGAGGGAACATTTGGCTTTTAGCCAGCATGCGAACACTACTTATCTGTTAATGCACCATACACAACTATGAGAATGTACAATGCCAGTTTAGTTGCAGTGCTGCATTGATGGTTATAAAGGAACTTCTTACAATTCCCTTGGTATAGGGTAAAAAAAACTATTTTAATACATATCCCTTCATTGGAGTCTTGGCTTTGAAAACATCTGCAACACAGTTTTACAGTGGTGAGTGTCAATCCTAGTTGAAGACTGAATAATTATTGTGATATTAAACTACTGCAAACTGAATTAGTTGTGATAAACTAATGGAGAACACCAGTATGAGGGGTGCTGTCACAGCAAACACCAAGAATACAGTATGTACTGATTTCTTAGCAAAGAATGAATCTTAATTTTAGTTTGACTTAAAACATACTGTATGTCTGTAAGCCCTGGTTCATTGCTGTTCTCCTCCTCTCTGTGGTACAGTACAGTATATGTTCATTTCTGAGGCTGTTGTCAGCAGCCAGTGCATCGGAGCAGGGCTCGCAGGTGTGTACAGACCAGAAGTCGACCATGAATGAGAGCTCATCTGCCGGAGCCGGGGAAAGCACATGGTCAAGTGGTCAACAAATGAAAATGGAAAATTGCTACCACTTGTTGGGCCGTTCAAGTACATGCAGGCAGAAGAGGTGGTTAGGTCATGATGGATGCCCCGTGTCCCCGTTGTTGTTGATATGATCAAAAAAATACCAGGGCCAACCCTCCCCACCTGCCTCCCCCCACCCTCCCCCATTCACCACCATAATAGACAAACAGATGTGTGCAGGTCACCCGTGAGCACAGGAAATTGCCTGTGTGCAAAATTGCCTTTGGAATGAGAAATTTTGTTTATTCGTTGTACGAGTCCAATCATGTTTTTGAGTCCAAGTAGATTCTTAGGGGTTTTTATCAAAATAACAGGGATTTTAACTTGTTTTTCACTAAAGCAACCAAATAGGGACATGAATGGTGTTTTAGAATGAGCTCGCTACTGCCCAAGAGAGCCAGCTGGAAATTAAATGTATGTAAGAGACAGAGTGGTATACAATGCTGTTACTTCAAGTTCCATTTAAGAGAGAATAGATATACACATGATCTTACTACCAGTTGTTAAAGACAGTTTGAATATGAATTTATAATATTTTCAAGAACAAATGAGATTATCCATCCTCATAGAAACTGGAATCCAGTGTGATCATATGTTAAAAGCCTGAAGCAGTAGTAAGTAGTGAACAGGCTGCATCTCTATATAAGTTAAGTCTAGTAAAATGTTTGTGCATCATTTACCACATAATTTGATGCAAATACTGTGAAATGTAGGAATGTGAAAGCAAATATGCCGGAATGGCAATTTAATGAAAACAAATGTTGGATGTGGAAATGCAGATGTAATCATGTGTTTAGAGTGCGTCCTTCCCTCTAACTCTATCTGCTTTTCACATACACACACACACACAAACACACAGGTTCTAAGGAGATTGTATTTGCGTAATCATATGCATTTTCCACTTCATTTCCATGCTTTTTTCCAGCTAGAGGCACTCTCCAGCCATCAGAAACACAACATTTATGTTACTACACAACACACAATCACACTGGGTGAAATCTGCTACACAACCCACATTATGGAAACTTATAGACTAGATACTTATAGTGCTCAACACAAGAACAAGCAGCATTGATGTGGTAAGTGAAAAAGCTGGTGACCTTTAACCTTCAGTGATCATCATGAAGCACAGAACCAAAAATACCAACAAATCTGTACTTATTATAATATATATATTAAGTCTAGTTAATTAGAATGAAGATGTATCATAGACTTAATTTATAATAATGGAATTTTTAACTTCTCCTGTATTTCTGATGATTTGGTAGGTTGAGAATCACCCACTTTGATATAGTGGAAACCGCCTATAGTGATCACGTCTGTCCGGGTCAAATTGATCACTATAAGTGCATGATTATTATAACCGATTTTTTTTCTTTTTCTTTTATTCTCATGCAGATTGCCATCTAATTGACATGTGTATGTTTATTACATGAAAATAAAGTAATCAAATGGGCAGCTTCACTATTTACTGAATTTCATTGATTGATTCAAAATACAGTACAGCTGTTTCAAATGCTTGTTTTGCTGCTGCATTTTAAAAAAGACGAGAGAGAGCACCCAAGCGAGCTGAGAGAGAGAGAGATAGAGAGTGAGAGAGAAAGAAGTAGTGGTTGAGTGAACTAGAGAATGGATGAGGAGAGCGAGTGGTGGTAGCGAGAAAGCCGGTCAATGAGAGGAATAAAATGTTATTTTCTGATTATTTCACGGCAGTTACAAATAAATACACCCACACCCTGCACATCCACACAACCCTGCGGAGGTTCACCGCAATGCCTGATAATGATGCTGCAACCGCCAAGTACATATCATATTTGTATCATGGGAGCAAGGTAAAAAAACATGTATGAAAAGACCCAAAAAAGAACACTGTAAGCAGACTACTGGATTGTTATAAGTGAACAGCATTTGCATAGGAATTATTCTGTCCTAAACTTTTTGATCCATATAAGCAGTTGATCACTGTAACCGTGATCATTATAAGCGGTTTCCACTGTCACAGTATTCAGCATCATGTTCATTGTAGAGGTAATAATACTTCCAATAGACAAAGGGATGTGATCAGCCCTTTAGGCTGATTGGCAGGTTCGAGTTCAAGTTGCATGTTGGAACAATTTTTACCTTGATTAACCCTTTACTTGCTAGCCTAATACAAGTCCATTTAAACTACAATATATTATAGAGACTAAGGCCATTCTTTTTCACAGCACATACAGTACTGGTGAAGCAAACTCACCAGTATGTTACAATAGTGATTGTGTTGTAAGATAAATATTCATAGCATGTACACATGTGCTGTAGGTTTATACTGTCATTCTCTGTCAAATAATCAGGTACAGACAGATTACTACATTGGTAGTCTGCTTCTGATGTTTTTCAACCTTGATAGGGATATACATACCTAATCTGGAGACACTTACTAAATTGATCAAATATTTTTGACATGAAAATTGTACAGACACACTTAATACTGGTGCATAATACCAGCTATCTGCAGCATCATCCTCACTATACCCTTGTTAACCTTGACAAACCCATCTCAAAGCATAGTCAGTACTGTGGAAATGCTGAGGTGGTGAAAACTATGATGGTGGAATCAGGTTGTTTGAGGACAAATGAAAAAAAAAAAACACCTCAGAGGACCAGTCAAACTAAGGTGATGCTGCCAATCACACACTGCTCTAGTCAGCATTTTATCACAGCAGGATGATGCCTTTTGCCCTCCTGTCATCCCACCTATGGTCTTCTACTTGTCTTCTACAGCACTCCACCTCAGCCTCTGTGACAGTCCAAATTGAACTACTGATATTAGTTGAATATGTGAGAGAGATTTAAACAGTGGTTATCAGTATTATGTTGTCTGAGCCAGTGGTAGGACAAATTATAGTTATGCAGATTTCTATGTCTCTTTAATGTGTTGACTTGACAAGCCTTTAGAGTACAGTGTTTTTTGTTCTTTAATTCGATGTAATAGAAATGTTATTTTGTGATGCTGCTTCGGTCCACACCTGTGTGCTGTCATTCTGGCATATATGATCATGAAGAAATATGATGAGACGAGATCCAGTGTAACAGTCTTTAAGAACTGGCTGAATGCCAAATTGTTAGACAAAGAAAAGATAACTAGGTGGTATGTGTATTCCTTTGTCTTTCAGAAATATGATGCATTGTACCTCCGACTGAATCATTTGATTACATTATTTAATAACCTCTCCTCTACAAATACTTTGTTCGGGTGTCCATATACTTTTGGGCATATGTCATGTTGTTACCTCATGATGCAGCATGTGTAAAACATAATGGCTATGATTCAGTGCATCACAAACATAATATCAGTAAGGTCGTCTTCATTGCGCATGACATGCACTGAGAATGACACAAACGTGTGCTCCTTGTAATGTTCAAAGCTTTATTCACAATGGACCTTTCTTTAACAGCATTTCTTTGTTTTTCTCTTGAGGGCTTTAGCTGCGGTCTAATCACTCTTCTTCCCATTTCCTTCTCATTTGCTCTGCCCATCTCTCCTCTCTCTTTTCTCACCCTCTCCAGTGAATATCTGCAATAAATAAGAACAGATTAAAAATGAATCCTGAGCAGCATCAGTCTCGCTGTAAAGCATCTACAGTTTGCGTGGCTGCTCGTCCTGATTAGCCCAGATATTACGGCATAATAAAACAGGTTTAATTTTACATTTAGCTGATGGAATATTGTACATAATTTGGTACATAAGGATCTTTGTTTCAATTTTTGAAACAATTTTCACCAAAGTAGCAGCTTGGTTCAAACTGATTTTAGCCACGCAGGCAAAATTAGTTGTGTTTGCTGCTGCCAGAGGACTCTGTTCACTGCAGTTTACAGTTCCTCTTGCCGCACGGACAGCTCAGAACATGCTTTCAGAAATAAAGAAAGTGAGTGAGTGAAAAGAGAAAAATGGAGGAAAAAGGTAAGGAGCTGCTGATGCATTGTACTAAGTCCCTAAAACAAGTAAAATAAGACAAGACAACGAAGGGTTAATCAGCAGACTATATGGTCATTTTAAATCCTGGATTTTTGCATTCATTATTTTTTATGTTGTCTCATTGTACCATTCTTTATACCATCACATCAGCTCACCTGGCACACCTGTGATCATTCAGCTGTTCAAATGGTTGCTTGCAACAGATGTTATCGGGCTTGCCTTATTTGGTATATGAGCGTGATCATTTTTGTAGACATACTTTGTAATAGTTTGAATGTAGGCCTCATACAGGCCATTTATGTTGGAAATAATGATAATTAGCATGACGTTTTGCATCGGGATGTGAGTTGCATTCAGATTTGAACATCACTGTGAGGGCTAGTACGGTATTTGTAGGCCCATGTCTATGTATGGTGTCAGGTTTTTTGGTTGTGTCTTACATTTTTCTGTAGTATGTGTGTTGAGCCTGTACTTCATGTAAATCTATGCTCTTTATACCTATAGTAAATTTCATTTCTTTTATGTGTAAAGTGGGAAGAGGGGATGCTTCAAGTGTGATCATCCTAGGGCACAATACTGTGTTAATCCAGGCCTATTACTGGTAAACATGACTGTCTGATGTTTTAAGTACATGGTAATACAACAGGCTGGAGTAGAAGAAGACAACGTACAGTTCGGAAAGCCTCAAAGTCAAACTTTTAGCCTTGTCTGTAAAGCTGTAGCTGAATGAGATTTAATATAATTTAATGTGTGAGGCAATGAGAAGCAAACGACCATATATCACAGACTGTTTTTGAAAGCTTTCAGCCTATACCAAATCTGATAAAGGATACCAATGTACCTGTGGTAATGTCTGCAATTACATTGTAGAAATTACCACAGGTATACAGTTATATGGGAAGGCTGAGTTTATGGCCTGTAGACAGGATGAGGTGTGTTCAGCAAAAGAAATAATAGCACCACTTTCTACTAAGCCACCCAATATAAAGGATTTAGAAGTTGTATCTAATGACTTTCTTAATATTAATCATTTGCAAATGCTGTTTTGAGCCTTATTTATAAGCTATCAGTGACAACTGATTAGTTTGAGTGGAAATAACATGCTTTTGGTGATTTTCTGTTATTTTTAAAGTGTTATGATGTCAGATGTCTATGTTAAACATGGTCCAAAACATGAGGTGAATGTTATGTAAAAATTCTTCAGCCTGCTCTGAACGCTTTGTTTGCGATGTGACCTCTATTTCCTCCTCATGATGACATCAGATTATTTGAGCATGCCCACAAACGGCCATCCCTTGGTAGCCTTTGTCACTAAGGTTTTTCACATTGTCTACTTGCATATTTTGTATTGGATTCAGGCTCAAACATGTACGGACGTATTTGAAAAGTTTCCATTTTGAGTAAAGGACAAGAAAAACAAGTGAAATCCAACTACTGTTGTTTGTTAAAGCTGGTGGAAGTTGGTCGAGGATCAGAACAGACTGGGGCCATTGGGAGGGGGGCTGTTTCAGACAAAAGCTGAACTGAGGGGCTGTATAAAGGGCCAGTATAAGATAAATAAGGAGTTTTTTTGTTTGTTTAATTGTTTTTAACTGTAAATCATGCAAAGATATTCCAGTAGAGCCCCAGAATATAAATATAGTCCTGGAAATGTGTGTGTTATGTATATATTTAAGCCATCAATCAGAACATCTTTTGCCAGGTTGTGAAAAATCTCCCTGACTGGTGTTAATCCTCTTTCAGTATTACACTTGCCTGCATGATTCATCCAGGAGACCCCTCCAATGCACCATTTGACCATGTAACTTCTGAAAAAAACACTAAAATTACTAACGATTTATCAACATTTACAGTGGTCTAATTGAAGGTTAATATGGGTTATAATGATAATATGAGTTACAAATGACCAAATTTCAGTTCATAATAAATAACCTTCAATGATGGCTTAGGAACTGGGAAACTAATTTAAAAATTAGTGATTTACTAACATTCAGAATATTTAGAATTCCAAATGGACTGTTCACAACCTGGCAACACAAAAGTAGTTCTTTTTTAATGTGTATACAATATCATTAGTTACAACTTACAAACCAAGCTCTAAACTTCATTATTGACCTTGGAAAGAATAGAAAACAATCCCAACTCATGTTCCACACATTCGTTTTTCCAGCAGCCTTCAACTTTACTTCAACTCCTATTTCCAAGGTGAGTTCTGCCTTTGCTGCTACAGCCTGCTTAGGAAATGTACTTCTCTTCATGTTCTTTAAATGTTGTGTATCTCAGGCTCTGCCAGGAGGTTTGTGAACTCAGGGACAGTTTGTGTCAAGCTTGCTCAAATTTCTTTCAGAGCATTGCTTGAGCAGAGCCCCCCCCCCCACCCCTCAAACTAAAATGCATATTGTTCAAAATTTCAAAATTGCATTGCAACACATTGAGTGATCACAATAGGGTCCCAACACCAAAGTTGAGAAACTAGGTAAGAAGGCACTTGAGGGAAGGTTGTGTTATGTTCTGTGGTCACACAGATGTTGTATCCTCAATATTTCATTTGACTAACTTTCATAATGAACCCACATGTTTTCAGCATCTACTCCAAAAATAATTTCCACTGCCTCTATCATCCTGGACAACATACATACACGTAAAGAAAAATGATGCAACAGGTTCTAAAAAATGAGAGAGGAACTCTGAATACCCTCTTGTCATTTCTCATTAGTTCCCGGCACTATCCAGCACAGGCATGGTGAAGCGTGACCCACAGCAGGTTAGGGCAGCCTGGTCCTTCCCAGCTCATAGGCCTCTTTAGGAGAGATATTGATGATGGTCGGGAGGAGGCTTTGCTAAATGAGCCTCAGCAATGAGCTGGAAAATGACTAATGTTCCCTGGGTGAGCCCAGAGTGGTCGGGCCTGCCTCGATACTGCCTGGCCTGCCCATTTTTTCATGACTGAGAGGGAGAGAGTACAAGTGAATGTGTGCGCTTATGTGTGTGTGCATGTAGGCGCACTGTATTAATGCTTTACTCACTATTCAATATCTCTTTCATCTGGCTTTCATTAAAGATATCACACAGTATGTTTGACATATACAGTAATAGGCTCATATGTCCCCCTGTACAAACTGCATCAAGGAAAATTAACTTATTACTGGAATAAACTAACAAATTATTCAAACTGACAAAAACATAAAGAATCCACTCAAGAAACATTGGTTACATTTCAAGTTTTCATTATTTCGAAGGACCAGTTTACCTAAATTACAAAATAAAACACGTTTACTTGTTTGAACAGAAAAAATAAAGCCCTAGTTATAATCCACAGACTTCTGAACCATTGCAGGGACTGTCTATTTGGTAATGAAAAATGGCTTTTTCAAAATTTGATTGAATTGAACTATTAAACCTGCAGTATTTATTTTTTTGCCACTTGGGGGCAGAAGAACAAGCCATAAGCACATCTGACATTCTATCACTGTATCAAGATATGACAACCATGTAAGCAAACAGTGTCCTATTTATACATCCAGCAGACACAGAGCATCATTCATTTGGGGTTATGTTTTTGTAAGTTCAATATTCACTCTCCTTTTAGCTATGTTTTGGTCTCCACCAACTCCTGAGAAATATACCCATAGACTCTTTAGCTGCTAAATGCTCCACTATGTTCACCAGCCAGTTGCAAACTTTGTCTGCTGTTTGGTGTTGGGCAGATATTGTACAGCTGTTTTATCAATGCTTTTTACCTGAAAACAGTTGCCTTATTTTAAGTCTGCAAAACCAAAACAATGAGCTGAAAGATGCTAAAAAGCTTAATAAAACTGATGGGAATTGCAGAGTCAGGTAATAATTCTCTGCGGGTTTGTCACTACGAGAAACATGTTTCACATTATAGAGACATTTCATCTATTGTTGATATAAAAATGTCAATTAGAGAAGATTTAAATTTTATAATGATGTAAAAACTATGCAAAGTATGTACAATAAGGTACATATACAGAAATTTAAAAGCTTATCTTGATGATGGGCATGTTCATGAGGATTCAATCAGCTCACCAACAACAAAATTACACAGTAACACTGGACATGAAGCATGATTGCAGTGCAGATGAACTTGGAATATATGTCTGTCAGAATTCAACAAACTCTTCAATCCATCTATCTCTACATTATTTAATTTGATCCTCCATTTCCTATATATTAATTTGTATTTCATTTCACATTCACTGAGTGTATCCAATCATTGTAAATGTAGTAAGTTCATTCATGAGTTCCAGTTGCAGCTCTGATGTTTTGAAAATACAGCAAAATCACACAAACTTTTCCCTTTGCCTCCAACACCTTCCATCTATCCAAACTGGACATATTGAGGAGTATGCATGTGTAAACTTTATTCACAAACTACATTTATAAAACATTGTGGCAGCAATTGTAGTCTTTCATTTCATGTTGGATTCTGATTGGTTGGTTTGTAGATGTGGGTTGCTGCAGCAGTCACATTGTGAGAATTTGGTGCTAAATTTCTGACACTATCAGAATTTTTGCCTTGGGCTGTCTTTGGTCCAAATCGACTGACAGTGGAAGAGAAATCTACAACCATCTTTTTTGACTGACAACCAACAATTGGACCACATTTTGCTCACAATCTCCTCTCAGACAGCCTAAAATTGCAAAGTGTAAAGGGCCATTAGCTTTAGATTTCTCCCCATTACTTGTTATTATAAGTGGCTAAGAGGAAACTCTTAGCTGTAACTTTTAACATGATTCAGAATGACTTCTTGTGGTAAGTAAATATTAAAAATAAAATATTAAGTCAGAAAAATGTTCTTGATATCTCAATGTGCTATATTGTTGAACAATGTTCATTTCACCAATCTCATGGAGTTTATTTTTCTTGTCATAATACATTGTGAAAATATTGTAATTCTTTAAGTTGACATAGAACTTGTTCATTTCATGCACATCACTATACATCTAGTGCTTGTGAGTTACTGCCAAATTCAAAACACTCAAGAGTAGTCATCCACATCAACTGCACTGTATTCTTTTACTTTATTTGTTGAAATCATATCAGACTCGGCGGTGAGATAAGAAACACTCCCGGTTAAGTGTTGCCCTCCTCCTGCTTCCTTTCTCTCTCCATCTTCCTCTTTCTCGCACTCTCGCCTCCAATCCACCATTATTAGTGCCTCCAATACTCCAGAGGGCAAACAAACTTTCAAAAAATTCCCCATAACCCGCCAAGCGTGGCCCATTTTCCTCTCCATGCAATTAACTGCGCCAACATTTACAATAATATGATTACAGACACTTTGGCAAAGTCATGGGGGGAACGTGGGGCATATTAGGTATCAGCAAGGGGTTGATCGTAATGGTCGCGTTTCCCGGAGACTCACATTTTCTTTTGCAGGCAATAGTGAGAGCTACTAAATTCTCCTCAGGCAGTAAAAACCAATGCACTGGAACCATGATAACAAACACAGGCAACCACTTTCTTTCTCATCACTCTCTTATTTTCTTTCTCTTACTTTGGGACCTAGTTTTTTTCCCTTTTCCTTCTTTCCTCTGTACCCTTCTTCTTAACTCCCCCTCACCCACCATCACCCCGTCCTCCATGCACCCCTCAATTAATTAAGTCTTTCACGGCCATGTAATTAGGAACATTAGCAAGTCATAAACTTGCCACGAGTCTTGAAATTATGTGCTGGCCCTCAGCAATTTGTTTGTAATTCCTTTTTCTTCAGACAACAGCACCATAGGGTCCCATAGATCTTCGTAGGGCCCCCACTGTGTCCCCCCCTCCTGCCCCTCTTACTGCTACAACAGGCAGGATGAGAGGGGTCCTTGTTGGGCTGAGAGGGAGACCACATGATGCCCAGGCTGGCTGGCACCCATCCTGCAGCTCTCAAAAGACTATTTAGAACAGCCTGTCTGTCTGTTCACTGCATCGCTCTCGGGTTTTACATCCAGACAGATATGCTACTGAAACACTTACTATAAAGTAAAGGCTTTTTTGCCATCTGCAGAAAAAACACTCAAGAAAGTTGTTGGTATTTGTGATGACCACCAGTTAAGGTCAATCGTTCACTGTAAGATTTCAGATTCAGCAGGTCAGCAGGGTCAATAAGAAGCCTCCACACTCCTTGCTGTGGGGCTGTGAGAGGGTCAGGCATCTCAACTTTAATTGTCGTCTGTGTTTCTAACCTCCTCCGGGTTGTCTTTGTCAAACATGCTTGATATTTTCGTTTTCAGTCCTGCGGTGCAAACAGTGAAATGTGATGAAAGTCATCACATAGAAGTAACATCTAAAGGGAACTTGGCCCCTTACAAGCCTTCTGGAGCTTTCAATCGTATCACACAGTCTTCCTAACCAGGTGGCGTTTACCCACTTGTCAAGGCTTTTAAGATGTCCAGATATCCATTTTTACTTTAAGAACTTCTTGCCCATGTTGGCTAAAAGTTGAGATTTAAAGGTCATGCTTGAAAATCTCACCAACAGGTCCATTTAGTATCTGTCCTGGAGCAAGATTTTTGAGATTGTTTTGTCATACTGTCATACTGTCATGAATGACCCTTCAGTCTGGACTATATCGACTGTTTAATGTTTGATCAAGACCCCCACTGTCACAAGAAGCCGTCTGGTTTCATTGTGGGCATGTAGCTACAATGGTCATGGGAAATAAATTAATCAATAAATAAAAACAAAACATTTTTCTTCCTGTATAAACCTCATGTTGCATGCTTGAATTTATCTTTCCTTGCATTTTTGATGTTACTCAGCCTGGCAGAGACAGTCTGGAGACAGTGTGGATATAACGGATGTGCATGTCTGATGTGACTTTAGAGACTGTTATGTCTGCAACAAGAAATTTGCTCCTAATTATGTTTGCATGCAAAAAGCAAATGTCAAAATGGCTTTTCTTGAGGACACTTTATGTATATCTATCTATATGTACTAGTGTTTCCAGGTGTTGGGGGGTACTTTGTGAAAAAAAAGTAGTATAAAGCCTCTTGTGTCTCCAAAGGGAGCAGTGTGAAATCTGATAAACTGCCTTAAGTGATGTCACTTGAGTCAGTGTTGGTTGGAGTTGAAAACTACAGGTTTGAAATTTTAAAAAAATCTGAGGGTGTGTAGTGAGAAAGAAGTAAAGTTACCAGACCTGTGTAGCCTGCTCCTCATCTCTGCCTGAGGCTAGCAGCTCCAGGCTACATTAGGCACTACTAGCATACCACACCCAAATCTCTGACCGAACTTTTGGCAGTCACATTGCGTTATGGGCAATACTGGAACATTTTTGGAATTCTCCACAGTTTTTTTGATGTTAAAAAATTATAGAGAGCTTAAAAAAAACAAAAAAAGTCTGCATTGCAGAATCAATCCACAATAATTACAGAGGAAAATGGAGGGAGAACAACATCTCCAGTAAGGCATGTCCTTGACAAAATGTGAGGGGCGTAGATTTGTTTGTGCCCACCAGACTTTGGTAATCTCCGATTGTCTGGAATCGCAAGACTAAGGAAATGTAGGAACCATAGTTTGACCCCCCCACCCCCCACCCCCAACAAACAATGTCATAGGATTATGTATTTTGCAGATTATTTATCTTTGACTTGTTCGCACTATATCAGATTTTAAGAATTAAAAGTGACCATGGTGCCTTGCAGATATACGTAACTAAAGCAAAGTCGGTGAATTGAGCTCAACTGGATGCTTGTGTTCCAGCTACTGGCAACTTTCGCACCAGATACAAAATGTTAAGATATGTTATGCTGCATTGTTGTACCCTAACTTGTTTCCCAGTCATACTGACTGATTTTACTATCTCCATCTCCATCTCATCTCTGTGGCAGGGGTTCTTCAGTCCTAACAGGCTGATGGAGTCTTCATCAAGCCCCCAAAACAGCCAAATCACACAGAGGCCTAAACATGTCATTTTCTCTACTGTGCAGGTTAAATGTGCATGTGTTTCCCTGTGTGTGTGTGTGTGCGAGTCCCTCCAGCTCTTTTGTCCACGCTGTTCCACAGAGAGGTTAACGCCATTGATGCCTGTGATTCCAGCTCAAGCACTCTCATCAGCAGCCTTATTCTCTCCTCCGGCTGCACCCTGACCTCCCAATAACCATACACTATTGTTTCTATTTACCATTTGCCAGAGATGGAGGGAAAACTGGAGAAAGAGCGTGGCAGAGAAAAAGAGAGCCAGGGCTGATATTGATCGGCTTCCACATGTATTGAAACCAGATATTGATTTTCTTTCTTTTTTTTCAAATGGGAAAAAGTGCATTGTCCGACCAAAGGAGATTTCTATGGGGATTTGGGGAAAGAGGAGTTGAAATGAGCATCCGGTGCACCGTTGTCTCCTGTGGATTGTGTATAGGGCTGTGGTAATTGAATTGAGCGAACGGAGCCCTTCTCCGATATGTGCTCTCTTAAGAGTTTTTTGCCTGTCGATGTATCTCTGTAATACTTCAGGTGGAGAAGACTTCAAAAAAGGCAGGAAAGTTTTGTGATAATTTGAAGATTTCAAATGTTCAGCTGTCTTGATCACTTCTCTGCTAATTCTTTCCTTGCATCTGTTCGTATTATCTTTTTTAATAATTTGTCCTAGCTCCATGCTGATTGTAGCATATTACCATGTGTCTATTATTAATCGGTGGGTACTGTGCTGTCTTGTGCATGATGTATGTTTTTATGCTCCTTTGCACACTTTGTAATACACTATATGTTGTTTTATTCCATATTTAAACTGTTTTAAACCATGCACTTCTGTTAAATGATCAACAGTATGCTTTTAATATGGGATAGTTGACCATTTTATGCTGATATAAATATGTACTTCATATTAGTATTAGTATATTATCATAGTATGTATCAAACAGTCTTAGAGCAGGATTTAGTTAACTTTATTTGCTCTTGTCAGGACAATGCTTATCAACAGAAAAGAGAAAACTATTAATGAGTCCGAATTGAACTGGAAGGTAAATTTTCATCTATACTCCCTGGCTGTTAACATTAAAGGATATGGATTAAAGGATAAAGGCATGTGTAGTTATGTCATTTCAATTGAAAAGTTGAGTACATGTCACACTTAACTAGAGAAATGAATACTGTCTATATAGTATTTAGTCCAATCTTCTTGTATTTGAAGGAAAGTAGCCACAAATTATGTGTCATTCGTGCAGTGAAATTGACTGTTAGCACAAATTGTCAACATGTATCCATACAACTCTTTTTTTTCTTTAACAATTTTGGATTATTTTTGAAATTCCTTAATTGGGTTGTTGTCAAAAGCTTGCAAAAAACAAAGTGAGACGCCAAAAAATAGATGATAATCTGTTTCTAAAATAAGGCAGGTGTCTGAGTTCTCGATGCCAAGCTGAAGTACAATGAAGATGACCACTAGCCACTCTCTTGACTGTGAAAAGACCTGGGCCCACATGGATAAACAATGTATACACACAAAAACCATGCATAAGCAATTTCCCACACATAAACTGGTATTTATAAAAACTGAATGTGAGATGAGAATGTTCTCACCTCACACGTTCTTCAGACCAGGTGTACACATGTTTTTCTAAAGCGATCTGAGGGTGATGTGATGAGGTGGAGATGAAATATAAGATGAGAGACAGAATCTTTTAGTAAAACATTGTTCATTTAGGTTGACAACCAGCTGCACTGATTGTGTGATTTATGAGTGCTACAAACTAATCATTGATTACATTTCTGAAATATCACTGCCAACGATGATTTACAGCTCCATGTGATGAATTAATGATATGGACAGTATAAAAAGCCAGATAGGCGTAATGGTCGTGCATAATGATAGCTGTTCTTCTGCTGGAGAACCTCACCGGTGCAACACAGTCGGTGAAAATGCACTTCTTCTTTCCAGTTTGTTTCATTGACAGGACTACAGACCGGTGGAGCAGGCGGCAACTTCATATGAAAATGGCTGGTTAAGGGCGTCTTCATCCATTTATGGCTAATTGTGGGAGTGGAAATGAGGCTTGTGCATGTGTGTCCAGTTCTACAATGACTGAGATGTATAAAACAGAGCCATGCATATGTACAGCTTTATAAATCTGATGAAAAAAATGCGTATGTATATTTCTGTCTTTGTGCATACACACAGTTTTAGTCATGAATCTACTCAGAGTTTTATGCATCTGGCCCCTGGTGTAGTAACTGTGTGGCATAGTGCAGTTAATGATATGCAAATTGTCTATCAGGTAAAATTCCTGTATATTTTGTCACATTTTTGTCCTTGTTTTATAAGTTAACATTTCATAACCCTTATCTTTCAGTTAAAAATATTGGATTTGCTTTCAAAGCTTCCAAATCAAAGTATAGATACATACACACAAAAAAGAGTGATGATCAGTCTCAAAATAAAGACTGAACTCTTGACACCAAGCTGATATCTAAAATGTACTAGACATTTTCAGCACATCATGTTGCTATTAACCTAATAGCAGGACAAGTGCACCAACATAATACTCCCAAGTACTTTTACTGTAACGTTTTCTATTTCTTCAAGAACACTAACTTTTGAGTTTGTGTTTTTTTGTGTTTTCCACTTCGACGTCACTGTGCATGAGTGCCTTTGTGCACATCTAAACCTGCATGTCCCTGTTCAGCTCTGCTCTGTTGTGTCTCTTCTGACTGTCTCTGTCACTTCTTTGCAGCTCAGTCGGTTCCATGGCCGCAGCCGGAGCCTCGGCTGCCTGCTTCTCATTCAGCCAGCGTTGGCCTGCTCTCCCACTCAATTTGCAATTAAGACCAAATTTAGAGCGCTGAAGCCTGAAGGCAGGTGGGTGTCCGCAAAAGGAACACGTTGCCTAGCAACTGGGGGGGACCAAGTCAGGAGGGTGTACCTGAGCAGTAGGGGGCGGTGTGGGGAAGGAGTGTGTGTATGTCTGTGTGTGTGTGTGTGTGTGTGTAGACATATATTAGGTGTTTGCTGATACTGGTTATGTATTAACAGTCATCTTTGAGTGACTGTTTGATATAAGAATCAAACTTCAAAATGCCAAATACGTTTTCAAATGATTCTGCAAATCAGGTTTTTGTGTCAACAACAAGATTCAGAAATTATAAATAAATCATTGTGTCTGTATTATAAAAAACATGTCTTCAAAACATAAACCTTTAATGAAACAGCTCTGTATTCTTTGTCACAGTGCTTTTTTCCAGAAAATCCTTTTTAAATGGTTTATTTAGTTTATAAAAGTCTCTTTTTTTTTCAACTCAATTTTCTCAACTCACAGGGATATTTAATCCTTCAGTTTACCTGAAAATTTCAAAATCACCAATTTTGAAGTTGCCTAGTTTTCATTGCACAGTGACATGGTAACCTACTAGAGAAATCTGATAAAAGATGTACTAAAAAAACATAGTCAGTAAGTTCCCCTTTTTAGCATTTATAAGCAGTTAAGAAATGGTTTGTAGCACTATAATGAAGCTGTAAGTAGGTCTATGATGACATATTTTATGTTATTACAACTGTGTTTTTCTATATAGTCATTCATGATCAAGTTATATAGCAGCCTCCACATACGGTGCCCACAGGAGGAGTTATAGCTGTTACCAAATACTGAACACCTATCTGCTTAAAACTACATTATATATTATATATGTGTTATGAATCATTTATGAAATGTTCTTCTTGCCGTCTTTTCCAAGTTTAGGCAAAGTTGGGTAAACTTAATATCATTGATATTTAACAATCATTCTGAATGTGATCATCTGTACACCAAAATGTTTCAGGATTTTGTGGAGCACAGCTTACACGATCTGTTTTCCTCATAGTATTATATTATAGAATTGAATAGAATAAAATTGAAGAACGGTTCAGCACCACCGCCATTAGACAGCGACAGGCCAGGTGTCTCAATAGCATGTATTTCTTACACAGGAATAGCATAAATATAAAATAGATTCCACGGTCTACAACACTATACAAGGCCTATTCAAACATAAAGTAGAGAGTCTACAAGTCTACAACACCACAGGCAGTAACACAGCCAGGTGCTGAGATGCAGTAAGCATGGAGTTTAACAACAGATTAATCAACAGATCAAACATTCTGACTGATTTCTTCGAACCAAAAGTCAAGTTAATAAAGACTAATCATAGTAGTTTCACTAAACAATTGTTGTCCGTGCTCAGCCTGTAGTTTAGTGTATTCCATTTGTGTATTCCACCATCCTCTATAGAACAAAATAATCCGAATAGTTTAACAAACTTTGTACATATTACAGTCCCTTGTTAAAACTTCATCCTCTTCTCCCTCATCATGGCAAACCTGCCGACCACTTTGTCTTTGTCAATGTTTATGTCCCACTTAACACACAGCAAAATGAGTTTGGATAGTCTGGCCTAATCCATGCATGAACGCAAACAGCTCTTAATGAGCCTCAGACGGCTGAAACTTGGTCTTGCAAATTTCATTCAACACAAACAAAAGAAGACACAAATATCTCATATTTTGGCTAAAGTTTTCAGCGAAGTTAGTCGGTTAGTTAGTCAAAAGTTAGTAAACTTTGAATTGCTGCTTCTGCAGTCTTCACTTCCTGTACAGACAGCGCCACTCTGCCATTGCAACCCACATTGTAGTCCAAGGGAAGACTGCATCTGTAGTGATAAGAACTACCATAGAGAATGAATAGAAAAAATTACTATTCCTGCTGCGCTGCCCAGTTGGGTCGCACGCTACGTCCCCAGCCCGGACCCTGGGGAGATCTCACCCTCTGCCCCCGCGGTCACTCTGCTTATGATCTTTGGCATCAGGATAAGTCTGATGTAATATAGACTGTAACACAAGCAGTGATCTTCTTTATGTGTAGTGCTTAAGTATGCACAGTGGAGGCTAGCATCTTCACTGTATTGTCAGCAGCACACATAGGAGATGCTGAATTTGTTTCAGCAGCTGTGTGTTTGTGTTTAAGTCTGTGTACACCTGAATGTGGTGTAGAATGGGACTGTTTCAGCTTTTGCAAAAGAGCTGGCAATACAGTTTTTTTAATCAACTTTTACTTTTTCCCAACCGTCTACTGTCTCCCTTCACATACATGAGCACGCAAGTGCAGGGTGCAGTCTTTCTGCAATAGAGTGGTGTGCTTCAACAGTCATGGCAGAGGGCAGTAGCAGTGCTCCACAGCTTTTTTCCACCCTTCAAGGATTAAGTCTTCTTTCATGCTCAGCTGATCAACACTCTTGACATTTGTCTCCCAACAAAAATTATGTCACACTTAGACTTTTTACTTTTGCAACAAGTAGAAGGACGGAGTTCTGATTAACCAAGCAGAATTAAAGTCTTCCATCCAGCTGGTTCTGAACAGACAGCTGTTGTTTTATGACCACAGAAATAAATGAGATATGAATTGTACAATTTTAGATATATTCAGATGAGTCATTTCAGGGATAATGTTTTCTTAGTTTCTCCAGGAAAAAAAACAAAAAAACAGTGAGTATGTCATTCCAGTGTGCAACTGTTACACATACACTGTTTATTTGAAAATTATTAGTTTATGTTATATTATCTCATTTATTGTTGTAAACCGGTCTTATTAAGAAAAAATAAATAAAAATGCACAACTGTAGAAAACATGGAGGTTGCAGGGAAAATTACCTTCACCAGTCCAGTCATCTGTTTGACCACCACTGCAAAGCAATTTTTTTGCATGCATCTTCCATTACTGGTTTCCATTGATTTCAATCCAGCATAGAATTTGAAACTTGCTTGAGTATAAGCAGTATCAGTGGGTATCAGTTTGCTATATAGCAGTAGGACTGTAGATAATGTGCTTCCTGCTTTCTTCTGAATCTTGAGAGTCACCTTAAAGGGTAGGTCCACAATTTTTCTCTCAAGTCTACAGTTGCTCATATGAACATTGAAACTGTTTTTTTTTGTTTTTTTTTTGCTGTAATCCTTCCACCTGTTCATATGCTGACCATTAAGACATCCCTTCCAAATGTGCTTTCGGTGCAAGTGATGGTGGACAAAATCCACAGGTCTGTTTTGCAAAGATGTATTCAAAAGTTTACCCAAAGCTTAGTGAAATCAAATTGATGTCTTCTAGTGTCAAAGTCTTTTTGGCATAGAATCCCACCTTTGTAGTTTTGTAGACAATGTTTCCTTGCAGCAGCACTGGAAATATTGTAACAAAAAGAGAGAACTTTGTACCAAAAAGGCTGTGACTTTGAAAGATATCCACTCAATCTGACTAATCTGGATGGCTGAAGCCTCATATTAGCTTCAGATAAACTTTAATCATTCCTCCTGTTTATATTGACCATTAGAAGATCCTCTCCTCATGTGCTTTCAATGTAAGTGATGCGGGACAAAATCCACAGGTCTGGTTTTGTGCAAAAATGTATTCCAAAGTTGATCTGAAGCTAATATGAGGCTTCAGCCATCTGGGTTAGTCAAATTACTATCTACTATCTTCCAAAGTAACAGTCTAGAGAGTCTAGTCTTTGGAAGATATCCAGTTTTGATTTCACTAACTCAGAAGGTTGTTGAAGTCTTGTATTAACTCCAGATAAACTTTTGAATACATTTTCACATTAAACAAGGACTGTGGATTTTGTCTACCATCACTTACACTGAAAGCACATGAGGAAGGTACCTTTTAATGGCTACTATAAACAGGAGGGATGATTACTGAAAAAAAACCCTGTTTCACCTGACAGACTTGAAAAATCATTAACCCACCAGGAAAGGGTTTTCTGATTTGATAAGCTAAAGGGAATAAACTTGATTTAAAGATTAATTTACCTGGGTGACACAGAGGTAAAATTTTTGTCCACCTTTGCAGTCAAGTTGGATTCCTTGTGGTGGCACCTCCAACATGGTTGTATGTTCCAACATCAAACAAAAATAAAACAGCTTTAGTGCATAAAAACAAACATGAAAGTTGTAGTTTATACTAACAAAGGTGAAGAAGAGTTAGTTAAAATTGGACCTCTGGAACAAGCAGAGAATAAAAATGCATGAACTTGAAATTCAAACAATCATCTTGATCCTTTTGTTCTTTGTTGGCATGATTTCATATAAATCTTTCACTCCCCTCAAAGCAGGGCATGAATTCAAAACACTACCAGCGCCCCTGCCCAACAATAACCTAGACTTAAACAGTTGGTACACATTTTACAGCCAAGCACTATTCCCCAATCGGTATCATCTTACATATTTGCATGTGCTTGGATGCTGAGAGTGGCAAATTGACTGAGAAAATAGCCATATTACCACACAGTGGGAGAGGGAGTGTGTCATGTGCAGCAAACAAAGGAATACTATGGTGATGGCCCTCACACCGAGCAAATGTCTGCTCTCAACTCAGCCGAATCACATAGACAGAGTGTGCGTGTGTGTGTGTGATGGAAGACAATAGCAGAGATAATGTCAAAGATTTCTGATGATTTGTAGACTCTGAAACACGTCATGGGTGAAGAGAGAATGGAGCTGTTTAATGCCTGATACTTGACTATAACGCCAGACACTCAGTTTGACTGTTAGACAGCGTTATTCAGCTGGTTTTGCATGACCTAAACTGGTCACAGTGTGTTAAATATCAGTTTATTAAAGTCACAATGAAATTTTTTTTTTTACCATGTTAGATATTTTCTTAACATACCCTGTAACTTCTTGAAACCTGATTTTTCCAGATCGCTCCTAAAGTACTTTTCAACCGCTTTTACTGTGAGATGTGGTCAACATGTGCACCTGTTATCTTCACTCTATTATATATTTACAATAAAATGCAATACACACCACAATGCTTCTGCTCATTCTCATTAATATATGTTTCTTCATTTTTATTTAAGTGTGGCAAGATCTGTACATATAAGAGCCAAAAGTCCACCAATCATCTCATGTCAGCCTGTAAGCCGCTGAGACCATCTCAAACCATCTCAAATTTTCAAACATGAATTATTTTGATAAATCAACCATGCTTGAAATGTAATTGAAAAGATCAAAATTTAATTTAGTGACATAATAAAGGTTCTAGCACATAAACGGTTATGAGCCTGGCTGAAATTCTCCACCATCACCACTGGTCAATGTGAAATGCATGCTGGGACAGTTGTCTACCCCAAGTCCACACAAGTCAACTCCTAAAGTAAGAGCAAGAACTTCTGGTCATTTGGACTGTACTTGGCTAGATGTTGACTTTGAATTGGAACAGTACTTGGGCCATGACTTACTTACATTTCACAAGTCCATCAGAGCATGAGTACAAGAACAAGAATTCAGATTAAGGAAGTCCCTTCATGTAGCGTTAGCACATTGTTCTTTGTCAAGTAACAGCCAATGGTCAGTCCCAAAAGCTAGCAAAATATTTTTTCTTGTATTGTGTTATATTAGGAGTGAAAGAAAATACTTTAAAAAATGTGCCGAATAAATGAAAGGCTAAACTGGTTGATGTTAGAATAAATGCAGGTAACATCAGCCTACTGGACAAGATAACATGATTGTTGGTCCAGGGCTACAAAACCATGTACCAGGGATTATAATATATTCTTGTGAATATAACTGAAAACATAAACTTTTGCATTGTCAATGTGTTTTATTATGGTGAATTGTCTTCATATTTGCATAAACACATACTGCTTTCAAAACCTAATACATAAAATTTTAAAATTCCAAAAAAAAGTATTTTAACTTTCCACTCTTTGTGTAGCTATCTTCTAAATGGGTTCATTAGCCCTATCTCCCAGGAGACAGGGCAGTAAAACTTTAGAAAAATTAAGACAAATTCAACACCCCACTATCCTGCAATTGCCATTTGTGGCCAGAGTGACCACTGCTCTGTATAGGTTATTGTCTTGGTACACTCAGTTTATGGGTGCACATATTTCCCTGTAATTGAGCCATATTGGTTATTATTGGAAACGTTTGCATTTTGTCGAAAAGGCAAACAAAAAGCAAAAAAAAGAAAAAGATAATTTACATTTTGTAACATTTCTTTATTTCTTAAATTTTATTCTTTTTTTTCTCTACTTTTCTCTACTTCTACTTTTTCTACTACTTTATGTGTGAACATAAGGTGACCTCTCATTCAAATATGCTGAACAACAGAAGAAAAACCTCAATGAAAAGCAGTTGAGACTAAAGCACTGTCAGAGCAAATGGATGATGGTGTTGCAGCAACACTTGGGCCCATGGGACATCCACAATGATACTACACACATTTTAGAGTTACAGTTTCATGCATGCAGTGCAACAAGACACACACACCCAACACTACCTCATTAGCCACTGCAGTCCTCAGGCTCACAATTGGAAAATGATTGCACAGTTCAGCACCAGAGCTCAGAGCACTTTGGAACACACTTCGACAAATAAGAATCAGGTGCCATCACCTACAGTAAAACTCCTGCATTCCTGACCCGGTCATGATGACTGAGTGCCCATTCTCTTAACTCAAAGTACCTCATTAAAACTACTGTATTTGCAGTGCACCATGGGACAAGAGAGGCTGAGTGGATTGGCTCTATTTGTTGAGTGAGAATGAATAAGACCAAGGCCACACAGCTGATGACTTTACAGAGTGCAAGGCTCTTACAGCTTTTTACAGTTGTTGACACACATTTCTCTCTACTGCCTTCACTTTTTCAAAACTCTTCAGACAGTTCTCTCCACTGAGTCTCGGCACAACTAATTATGACAACAACAAAGCACAACAATTAATCTCACATCCAAAATCCATTAATGCAACCAAAACTCTTCATCCATATCTCAGGATCAACTCTTGTACCAGAACATTTGTCTCCCAACAGAAACATTTACAGTTACTCATTACACAATAACCTAAAAAAACCCTAACAGGAGGTAGCATGTGTATCACTATTGTCTTTGAAGTACCTTTTTTAAAAATTGTATTTATTTTGCATAAACCAAGATTCCATTTCAACAAAAAGTATGGCACTTCTTTATTGCGTGGATTGTGGTATACCTTACACTATATGTCACAGATATTAATCATAATATTGTAATGCACATTTGCATCAAGTAATTCCAAGTGCACAAAATTAAAAAACTAAAGTAATTCCTGTAATGTAATACAAAACTATATATATTCATTGGGTGTAAGAAGCTACACACCTTATGTCCTCTCTGCAGTACATCTGGGAAAGATTCTTTCTGCAGGCCCTATCAATCCCTGCAACTTTCTGTAGATATTAGGGGTGTGACCAAATACAAATATGTTATTCAACAAAGCACAAATAGTGTTTTTTTACTAATATTTGTTTCATACAAAAAATTTAAAAAATTACTTGTATTTGCAAAGAAAAAAAAACATGTCAAATACCAGCACACAGGTCGTTTACAGCACTATCTCATTCTCTGTCCTCTGCTCCACTGTTACGTCTATCAGCAGGTCTCAACGAGGAGAGTCACATCCACCTACTACATGACGCACATTTCCTAATTTTCCTAATTTCACTCCCAGAGTTGGGGGTGTTCCCCAGAGATAAAGCTGAGCTACTGACAAATGCGAAGTGCTCCCAAGGGACTCTCCATAACCCCATAATCCCCTTCTCCTTTCTACAAAGTTAGGTTGTAAAAAATAGGCAATAAATGAAAAGTGCAAAAGCAATAATCAACTTTGAAGTTCTTCCCCACATGTTGCATGGTGTGCTGTCTCTGTGATATGGGTGTATAAATAGGTAGAGGTCTGTCTGCAATGAGGCAATGAGTAAAGTTTTAGCTCAGTAGTCAGTGTAGTCGTGTATGATCTGGGAGACTCCAGTTCGAGTCCCAGTGTGGGGATATCCTCTGTAAGGTAGTTTATTCATGAATACTTATTGTGACGCTTTAATTTTCTAAATTAAAAGCGTAATAAAAACAAAACAGGATTTTTAAGCCTTTTTCCACTTTTATTCAAATACAAATACAAATAATTTTGCTGCCTCAACAAATACAGATACAAATACGAATACAGGACCCTCTGCACATACCTAGTAGATATGTCCAGACATTCAGCATTCATTGCGTCCAAGAGGGATATCTGATCTTTTGGCTGATGGTCATAAACTTTCCACCTCCATGAGGAAAAGAACTCCTGTATGGGGTTGAGGAATGGAGAGAAAGCTGGAGGAAAAAGTGACCGTAAATCACTCTGTGACTGGAAGAGAGATGTCCAAGAGATAGAAACTGCTAGACACCGCTACACCACATGTAGAATGCACTCAGACCACAGTGGGAGAGTCCTTACCCGCCTGCTTGTAAGCTTGGGAGATGCACTCACAAAGCCAACTAACTAGGTGCCTCTTGAATAGGGCTTTACTGGCCACTCCCTTACCATAGCACACAAACAGCTGCTCAGTGCATTGAAAGGGGTCTGTGCATTCAACATAACATGCCAACGCACGTACTAGGCACAAGAGATGCAGTTTTGCATCTTAGTTCTCAACCTAAATTCTCGACCTCCCTATGTTCTTAGGAACAAAGGAGGGGTTCGGTCTGAGAGTAGCACAACTGTGCTCACCGCAAAGCAGCAACTAGGGTGAACCAACAGGGCACACAATTCACTCACTCTCTTAGCTGAGGTCAGTGCAAGCAGCAAAGCTGTCTTGAATGACAATGCCTTCAGAGAGGAGCGCTCCAGAGGCTCATAGGGATCACTCACCATGACCTCGAGCACCAATGCAGTTCCAACTGGAGGGTGGAGATACACATTACCGGGCGTTGTCTCCTAGCCCGCTGTAAGAAATGTTTCACAAGGGGTTTGGCAAAGAGAGGTCTGTCACCAAACCCTCATGACAGGAGGAAACAGCTGCTGTATACACTTGAACAGTTGTATGAGACAACCCTTTGTCCATCAGACATTGTAGGAGGGAGAGAACCTCTCCCACTGCACATGTCAGGGATTCTAGTCTCCTTTCCTTACACCAGCATTGGAATCCCAACCACTTAGTTTTGTAGCAAGCAATAGTGGATCCTGCTTTCACCGCTTGGATGGTCTGCACCACCTGTACAGACAGTCCAGCCCGCATCCGCCGGTCCATCTCAGGAGCTAAGCCTCAAGAGGTTGGCCCAAGGTGGGAAGCTCGTCTATTGAGCCCGCCTCCTGGGACAAAGCCCCCCACACTTGGGGAATGGTCCAGGACTGGGCCACCAACATCTGGGTCATCTCTTTGTACCACAGTGCCGATCGGCAGACTAGGGCTATCAGGATGACCAACAGTCGCTCTTGTCTCACTCTCTCCAGCAGAGGGGGAATGAGATGAAAAGGAGGAGAGGCATAAAGCAGCCTCCTTGGCCATGGCATGTGTGCAAATGTGTCCATACCCATGGGTGGTTCGTCCTGTGGCATCAGGGAGAACCAGAGTGGGCAATTGGTGTTGTTTCAACTGGTGAACAGGTCCACTTTCACTCTCCCAAACTGGTTCAAAATCTGCTGCACCACCTTCTCCAGACCCAGAATGTAGAGGGCCCTCAGAGACAGGAGGTGCTCTGAGGCCCACACCAACAGGTTCTCCTGTTGATGTAGGCAACAGTGATACGGTTGTCTGTTCTCACCAACACATGTCTCCCCTGCACCAGAGTCAGGCGGTGTTGCTTGACGTTTGAGGAGGATCATGTGTCAGTTTTCCCCTGAAGGCCACACACTACCTATCACTCCCCCCAGACAGGTGCCCCCTCAACCTGTCAGGGACGCATTTGTGAACATCACTATGTAGGAGGTCATTTGACCCAGCGGTGTTCTTGTCAGTAGATGCTGTGGAGACCCCAATAACACTTCCCTCTTCCCGCACTGATGGGGGAATGTTCACCAAGCAGTGCTTGTGCCTCTTGGGATCCAAATGCAAGCTTGTGAACCACTGTCGCAGGTGCTGCATGTGCAGGAGCCCCAGTAGGACAACTGGATGGCCCGCCACCATTAGCCCCAATACCTGCATGACAGTCAAAGCTGTCACTGCCACCAACTACCACAGTTTGAGAACTGCCTGCTGCAGGGTCATCCATCTGGGTTCAGCCCACAGACTGACCAAGTCGAGCATGACTCCTCTGCCTGCTTTTGTGGCTAGGGAGAACTCTTCTTGCAGTTGATGCAGCACCAACCTCGCTGTGCAGAAAATGGCCCATTCTTTGGACTTGGCCATGACACTGAGGTCGTCTGAGTAAAAGAAGACACTCATGCCCTGGTCACGCACCAGCTTCAGTGACATGTCCACATGCTTGCTGAACATTTAGGGAGCCAGGGAGTGGTCAAACGGTAGCCTGTTGTACTCACAAGCTATCCCCTGGAAAGCAAAATGTAGGAAGTTCCTGTGCTTCCACACCACCTCAATGTGAGAATAAGCATCTTTCAGGTTGATTGTGGTGAACCAGTCACCTGGTTGAACCAGTTCCAGCAATCTCTTGATGCTTGGTATGTGGAACGTCCTTGGGGTGATCCATTGGTTCGGAATGTGGAGATCCAAAATGAGTCTGAAATCCCCTGTCTTCTTGGGAATCAGGAGGTACACGGAGTAAAACCCATTCTGTCTGTTGTGAGTGGGAATGATTGAAACAGCCTATTTCAGTAACAGATCCTGGATATCCTTGGACAGAGAATCCATCTCCTCTTGGGAGGCTAGATTTATCTTCTTGATGCCTAAGAATGGAGGAGGAACGTGGCAGAACTGGAGTGAATAACCCAGTCTCAGTGTTTTGTCCATCCAGTCCAATAACTCGCAGCTGTAATGCCATGCCTCGTAAAACTGTGTCAGAGGACGGGCAGTCTTGGGGCAGTAGCCAGGTAGCTGTGATATTCTGATTTGGCCCCCTCTGCTGCCAAACCTTTCATAAACAAAAGATTGGCCCATGGGGGGCCAGTATCAAAAGGGCCGCGCCAATGGAGCAGTCTGTGAACGCATCACCGTCAGCTGCCACAACACAGCGTTAGATGTTGTGTCAGTGTGTCAGTCACCATCCATATTTCTAAAAGAAATAACTGGCGGGGAGTGGAGCAGATATGGTGTCTCCTCTCCTTGGTCTTTGTACTCTCTAAGGAGGAAGTGATGTGGCGAAAACAGTGGGAGACAGAGCTGACGCTAAGCAGAAATGAAGTGTCCTCTTCCCGGTCAATGTGTGGGTGTGAGGTGTTATTCCTAAGTGAGGATATGATGCCGCTCACTGTCTCACCGTTACCTGTGGGGACTGTTCTTGACTGTCAGTATGTCGGATGGGATGTGTTTCTTTCTCACTACATCAAGCCTAACATAGCACTCATGGATTAGCTCAGTACTGAGCTTTTTGGCTCACACAGCCTGCAGCTGAGTGAGGCCACCTGCCGTCCGCATCCCTGACAGAGGGAAGAGAGGCAGGGGCGCCAGCTGAGTGAGTGCTTTCTGCATTACGCAACTTCTGTGACCGGCTGGATGATGCCACCTGAGCCACTATCATCTCATGGTCATGGAGGGCTGGCAAGGTGGAAAAGGGGAGGGGGGGTTAAACACTGCTGGCACATCTGGGGGGACTGTTGAACATAGCCCTCAGCCATTTGATGTTCCCTTTCACTGACAGTTACTTCCCTGTGCCTATGCCAGCTTCTGTGGGGGTCTGTCAGTGCTCTTTGCTCCAGCATGGGCCACTGCATGGTTGAGTGAGGGCCGTCGGTGGCTGAGGTAGCGGGGGCTAACGGTGCTCTGCCCTGCCTGCGTGCTCTCCTTCTCGGCGTTCTCCTCTCTGGCTAGAAGAGAATGTGAGCGGCAGGTGTGCCTTCTCCTCTTCCAGCCTCTGGAAGCATTGAGTAACAGAAGAAATAGACCAAAAAAGCCCATCCGGAGCTATGGTAGCTCCCAGGAGGTCCTCTCTGTCCTTCCTCTGTAGAGTGGGGAGTCCCAGCCACACGTGACGTGAGCCGACTGTAGCAAGTGACATTATCCACCCTGTGGCAGTAGCAACACCCAGAATCAGGTCATTAATCTGGCCAACGATGCGGCCCAGAAAACTGGCCTGTTCTTCGGCGCCCAACACTCCCAGAATGTTAGCCACTGGGGCCAGCTGTGTGCCCAGCCGGATATTTTATTCCAGTGTGTCCCTATCCTGTACCAGCGGAGGCTGTGGCTTCCTGCTCACCACCTAACCAGCCAAGTGAGGAATCAGGAGGGCTACAAGGGCCTCTTCTGGAGGGGGCCCACTGGGACAGCCTGTCTCCATGTGGCTCTGCATTCTCAGGCAGGAAATCAGTACTGCCATTGGTGATGTCATTTTCAGCGACTCCTTCCAGGATGCTTCGACACACTGCCAAATGTCCAGGAGAGGAGGTGAAACAAATTTGGGTTGAGTCAGATGAGCTGGGCTGTAAAAGCCTTCACGAAGCTGGCTGACCGGTTTGGGCAGGATGGGGGGGCAGAGAAAGCCCTCCACGATCTGCCGCCATGACCATAACCTTTGGGAAATCATGGCAAACTGAAGTTGGTGATGGATTTCTGAAGGTCAGTGATGTTGCAAACACAGACAAGAGGTTGTCGTCATCGTCCATCCGTGAAGCTGCTTGGAGATTGCAGTCGACGTGTCCATTGGCATAGGGCTGGATGAAGTGGTGAACTCGTCTTTGCAGCAGAGATCAATCTGCCTTTCATACTGTGTGGGACACAAGTAATCGGTAGGTGCGTCTTGATTGGCCGGCTACATACATGCAAATTTCAGTGGCTGATTGTGTGTGTGTGATTGGAGGACTGTATTATCCATAGACTTCAAAAGAGGGTGGAGCCTGTGTGAGATAAGACAACATGAATAGAGAATCTCTCTGTTACTGCTGACCACCACTATTTCCTACAATCTTACACACACAGCCTTGAGTGTCATTTACCACAGAACAGTTTTATCCTTCCTACCTCAACTTGACAGAGCTGAGTGACTCACTGCTTAATGCAGCTAATGGTGCACACCTGTTGTTACTGTCACTGATGAGGCAGACGATCTGCCCCAACAACATAAAACTCTCAAAAAGAGTCACAGGAGTACTGAAGCTCTTCAACAAAATATAACATTGTAAAACACAAACCACCCAACTGAAGCCTAGTGTTCCATTATTTGTATAACATGACTGATGAATTAACAGAAACATTGCACTGATATTAGTGACTATTATACAAAAACACTTGTAATGTTGGGAACCAGGGCCCAGTTAAAAGGGAGGGGAGCAACCTTTCACATATGTTCAAAATTGACTGTAAATACACAGAGTTTTGGTGGTGGTTGATTTTGAGTGAGAAGGCTGTTCATGAATTTTGTGTCAAAGCAATGAAAAATGATTCACAGTGTAGTCCACATTGACCTCTGTTGTGCTGACTTTGTGAACAGTTTTGAAAAAGTGAACTCAGTATTGAGAAATGAGTATTAGCAATTGTAAAAATTTGGTTTCCATGGGAATCCACTATTAAACTTCATTTAGAAACATTACCTGGATTAGGAATTTGCACTCATAATCACAACATTCTGACTCAGTGGATCCATGTCAAAAAAGATTCTTGTTGATTCTTGTTTTTGCTTGAGATGTAACTTCATGCTACAGTGTATTTACACATGCTGAAGATAAGGCTTTTTTAAAGATGTGAAGAGGGCCATGTGATCCTCACTCACCCCATCTAATGCTGGTGCAAAGACATGAAATATTGTGGTCTTGGTTAAATACTGAAGTCATGTGGTTTGTACACCCAGTCATCCACCCTAACCTCCTCCCTACCTCTGACTTCTCTATGTGGAATGTGGAATAAGTCGCAGAATCATCCCTGGAGGGTCCAGGTGGCATGACATTTCCTCCAAAACTTATTTGCTAATGTTACTCAGTTGTATTTACTCACAGTAAATCATAGGAGGAACTACCAACTACACTGGCAAAATGTGAACTACCCATTTACAAGGAATATTTTAAGGAGGCACACAGTAATTCTTTATTAAGAATGTGTAAAACTATCAATTAGTGGTGTGGACAGTAGTGCATAGACTGGATTTTGTTTTTTGACAGTGTTTCTTTTAAATATGCATTTGAAGACAACAACATTTTTGTGTAGTATGATTTTCATTTGAGTCAGTAACCATGTTACCCTTACTCTGTTTTTTTTAGTCTTTGTGGTTTGTGAAATCTTGGAAGTAATCTCTTGATGACACTCATCATGTCATATCCGTTGTCCCAATTACCCAATATTATCTGATGTGCATGGATAAAAGCTTTAATGACAGGGTGGAAGTTAGCCTTCAACAGATAATCACATACTGGATATTTAGATCCTTTCTGAATGATCCTGTCACCCACTGCCACAAGTATGCTGACCAGGAACCCCACTTCCTATCTGCTGCTTACTCATTACCTCACTACCTCTGTTTTTTTTTTTTTTTTTTTTCCTGGGGAGGATTGGTGTGTGTGTTTGTGGGGAGCAGAGGCGGCATGTGTATTAGAAAGTCCTCAATTTCACACATGCTTAATTTTGAGTGAGTTTGGTGTGAAGGGATTTGTGGAGGAGTGTGTGTGTGTGTGTGTGTGTGTGTGTTGGGGGGGGGGTTAGGAAATGAGGAAGGAAAGAGAGAATTGGGGGGAATGGAATGCAGGACGCTCCTGTTTAATGGAGTGACAGGAGGAACTTTGGTCTGGTGTCTGCTTTTTCTTCTTTTTCTACTTAACTTTTCCCTCTGTCTCTGTTAGTTTTCATCCTGCTCCTTTTTCTTTAGAGTATCACTTCGGTCAGGACTCTCTCATCAAGGTATTATCAACACCTGTCAGTCACTTACATGAACTTCTGTATTGAGTGAATGGACAAACAAATAATGAAGTCACTAAAATTCTTCAGTGCGTATTCATAAAGAGGCTGAGTTGATAAACCCGTTTCATCATTCACTCAAGATGACTATATCAGCTCATGCAAAAAAAAGTAAGAACATAGGAAATAAATAAACACACTGAAAATGAATCTAGAAAGCACATTCCCAGTTATGACACATTACATATTACATTACTGCAATAGAGATGACAATTTAAGGGGCTCCATGTCCTAACCTGCACCAGTTCCTCTGAGCATTATATGATAAGGCTTAAAAGAACTGATATTTTACATGTGAAATGTCTGAAAACTACATACATGTACTGTATGTGATTTCATGTGAGATGCTTTTCCATATGATATTACCTGTGAAATTTGATGTCTTACATTGAACATGTGGTAAGTCTGAAAATCTCATATGCATAATGTGAATTTATCAAGTCTCAAAACCAAAAACTTGTGCTGATATATCATAAGCCTAAACATAAATAAAATCTACCTCCTTTTTATCCAGACTTATGATGCGAAGTGTCCACTCTGAGTTGCATGTTCTCCAGGTGATTTATATCTTTCCATGGCTCTAAAGTTGATTTATTATGCCTAAAACCTAGTCAGGTCATATCAGATAAAAGTTCAAAATTCCTGAATTGTCTCCTGTATTGCTTTGGTATTGTGTTTTGCACTCATGTGGTTCCTAATTCAAGATTATAATATCCACAAATGCTTCTATGCAGTTACACTGACAATTTCAGTTGCTGTTACACTCATGAATTGTGTTTTTTTAATTAATAAAATGTTGTTGTAATATTACACCAAAATATAAGAAGTGACCTGCGGGACAATACTAAATAATACAGTATGTATATAAAGCTGTGTGTGGAGACTACAGCTTTCATGAGGAACAGTCTGTACGGTGTGAAATAAGTTCCTAAGCAAAACATACATTTGCGATGGGTGTTTTGTTCTCATGCCTCAGTGTATGAGCTGATGTGACTGACAGAGAGTTGGGGTGGCTGAGGAGTGTGGGAGGAAGGGGAAAGGTCGGGCAGGAGTGTGAGAGAGGAAGTCTTTAGGTAGATCAGTAAGCAACCAGGGCTGTGAAGCGTTCAGTGTGGGAACCCCCCCCCATCATAACCCCCTACCTAACTAGTGAACCAGCTCTGTAACATGTTGGGAGCCAGGATGTGGGGGCTGAGTCCTGGGAACTGTTTGGAATGAAAATATCTGTACGTTATTTGTGTGTGTGTGTTTATATGTGTGTATCAGTTTGCCTACACTGTCTGCCTTTGCATCAGAAGCACAAACAGCCATCTGAATGTGTGGGCTTTTATCTTCACCTGGATATTATCAGTATCTGCATTAGTGATACACATTTCACACTACTTAACATGCTGCCACGTACAGACACAGACACAAATATACTGGCACACACATGAACACACCATCCGCTACACTTTTATCTTGATACAGTTGAGCTGATTTCCATTTTGTTTTTCCCCCCTTTTTAAGGTGCTGAGTTCATATATTAATACCACCAAATTCT
The DNA here is from genome assembly GCF_963924715.1 of Thunnus thynnus. Classification (NCBI taxonomy): domain Eukaryota; kingdom Metazoa; phylum Chordata; class Actinopteri; order Scombriformes; family Scombridae; genus Thunnus; species Thunnus thynnus. Next base: position 2,633,357 of record NC_089523.1, read on the forward strand.
AAATGTAAAATGGTTAAAGGTCTCCGGCCCTTTGACATATTTACTCCCAACAGTAAGACAGTGTTGGATTGAACAAACATCAAAGTGATCATGTAGCTATTCTTACAAACTTATTGGTAAAAATTTAAAGTTTGCAAATGGTCATATGTTCATTGAAATCAAAGGGGTTTATTCACTTGTGAGCAAGTGGCAACTACCACAGCTTGAGGCTGAAGCCAATGCAGATGCTAGAAGCTCTAACTGACTCCCATTCAAAAAGTCTCAACTTCTCTCTAGAAATACTAAGTCAATTATTTTTTTCAATTATCATGGTCTCAATCATTAAATTCAGGTCCTCTAATAAGTGTGCTGGTGGTCATTTTGGAAATTATTGCGCCATTAATAAGATCTGAAGACTTATAGTAGCTGATGTCTTCTGTGGAGGCGTTGATTGACAGATATGATTGACAGCTGGCTCACCTGCTGCTCTCCCCGACTCTGGGACTGAGTTGGACTACTGTCAAGTTTAATTTTACTTTACTACAATATCTGCCCTGTTAGCAAGTTTAAGCTAAAGTAGCTAACATCAGCTCAAGTGTGCAGCGCTCAATGTTCCCAGTAAGCTAGCTTTGGTCCAAGGTAGCGGGGTGTGTTTCCAGAGCGTGAAAGGCAACACCCCGTGCTCCTTATTTGGAAGTTCCTGGCTCCTAACAGAAAAGATGTGGTACTGACCATAAGCTGCAACACTGGGCTTCAAACTGCCTCTAATGCAAACCAACACATGTCACACCTCGCCACGTCCATCTTTATATACATCTTTATATACTGTCTGTCAGTCTTTTATAGCAATGTGTTTATGAGATGCAGTGTTTTGCATGTAAAGTTGACATTTGGGCCTAATGCTGGTGCTAGAGAAAAGGTCACTGGGTCACCAGAATCATTAGGAATCATCCTCTGGAGACCATGAACATCCATACTAGATTTCATGAGTATCTGATCAGTAGTTGTCATGATTTTGCATGTTGCCCTGGACAAAATATAGATATTATAGATATTGATAATTTGAGGTCTCTACACTAAAACAAAGCTGCTGGTCTACCACTAACACTTTGTGCTTCTCCCTGTCTGAGGGGACAAGCCAACACCCTGTAAATTAAGGGTCAGCAATTAGGTTCAACCATGAGCCAGTTTTTTTCAGCACTGTTAGGATTAGGGGAAACACAGCCTAATATATTTGTAATATGCTTTCTTTAATTCGTTCAAGAATATAATCCATTTATGAAACAGTTTTAGGGTTGTACCTGAGGGCAGATGTCAATATCCAGGAAAGTCTGACATAACTTTTATTAAGTACCGTCCACAGTGACAGAAGTTACTCTTTAAATAATTATTTTTTTCTTTCTTTCTCAAGCCTAAATTATGATTTTTTAAACAGTCACTTTCTAGCAATATGCCCAATATTTCCTCTAAGTATATCTGGCCATGTGGTAATTAAAAGGCCTCTATAATCTGATAATTGCCCTTAATTAAAAATGTGTTAACTTCATAAATGTCAATTAACACTGAGGGGAGGCTCCTTTAAAAGTTTACAGTGCTTTGGATGGATCTGGTGAAACGTTTTGTGTGAACAGACCAATGAAAACACAGCGAGACAACCCTCAGCAGAGCCCTGCACACTTTGACGCCTCTGCCTGGTTAGAAAGCGAGATGCCCAGGATAAGATAGGGCCAGGCGATAAGATAAGGCAAGTCTTTTCAAAGTGATTTCCCGCACAAGCTACGTGCTGTATTCAATTTAGATGGTAAGATATGCATGAAATAAATTGGATTTGGAGGGTGAAGATAATACATTTATACGTTCGCAGTTGTTATTTTGAGAGCGATTTCCACGCATGAGATTGGTTCGATTTGTTTATCCTGGCTCTGTGGCTTGTAAAATGACAAGGTGAGAATTTGGATGACGCACAGTGGTTGGTTGTTTGGTTGTCAGTCTGGACTGAAGGGATATTTGACTGTGCCACAGGAAGGTTTGATGAATTTGAAGCAGGTATCAGCAGCAAGGGCCAGAACATGCCATTCTGGGGCCTAAGCAGAATCTGCCATCCCCAACTTCAGCAAATACAGTGTGTGTTGTAAGAGAAAGCTGTTACTTATGTCATATACTGTAGTTTTCCTTGGATACATGCAATAATCTTTGATGTAGTTCCTAAATATTCTCACACATCACTTTTAAGATGTAAAAATTAAGTGAGCTAGGGAGAAATGTAATATTGTGATACTGAAAATATTCCAAGTGTAATTAGGAACGTGATGTACTAAAAGGTTCAGAACAAATTGACATACAGTGAGCAGCATTGTCTTCACTTAGAGATTTGTCATATTTAAATTAACAAGATGGCATACAAGGCATTTAAAGCCACCACATGCACAATTTGTTTGTGATTAATGCATCTTTCAAATTATTGTGATGGCATAAGTTTTTTATGGAAAAAAGAGAGAAAATCCCAGTGTAAATTGTTGCAGTCTATGTGTCACTTTCAGCTAATTCATTCTCTGCATCGCAGTGCCAAAGACAGAAAGCCTACCACCAATGAAGCTCAAAACTCATCTGCTGCAGGGGACCACAATATGTGGCTGAAATTTTCAGAAAGTGGACCTTTACACAGATATTATGTAATAGTATTTGTCAATCTACTATTTCCAAGGTCAATAATGAACCCTACAGTATTTCAGCACGTTTTTCTGACTCGCCTGTTTCCTGATCTACTCTTCTGATTTACTAATTACTGAATACTTGCTGTCGATGCTGTTTGCTGTTAATGCAAACTTCTCCATGTTTAATTGTCTTTATGAATTCAGTATAATGTACATTTCCACATCACTAATTCCATCAGTACAGCAACAGTCAACATGTCATACTCACCACTCTGCTGTTCTGACTTTCTCTTTTTGACAGAAAAACTGTTTTATGCACAAATTCTTTCCAATCACTCTTGCTCTTTTTCATTCTTTTTTGGATCGCTTTAAAGCTACTCTCAATTAAACTCAAAACTTCCTGCAAAGACATTTCACATTATAAGTCTTATAGTGACTCAATGGGTCTGTTTAGTTTTTTAACAAAAATCCCTAAAAAAAAGTTAATCAAGAAAGTTAATTGACCTGGGGGCAGATTATCAGTTCACTCACGTCACAAAATCACAAAAAAATTAACAAACAAGCAGGTTTTCAGCCAAGAAAACAGTTTCAGTTTGGAGATATCTTCTTGCATGTCACTGCACCAGTACAGTTAGATGAATGGCGTTTTAATTGTGCTGCTCAAAGCATTAAAAAATAACATTTGTAAGAGTTAACAGCAGTGTACATTTACAGAAACAATGCACTGGTTACTCAAGATAATCCAACTGTCAACTGTTTTTTTAGCAACCATTTATTCAGCAGAAATTAGGGCCAGTGACTATGATGTGAGCAGCATAAAAACGTAAAAACAAAACATAAAAATATCGCCCACTATCTCTTCCCAAGAGGCTCTTAAACATATCTGCGCTAAATACACTCACATAGATAAGATAGGTACAAACCACTATTTCATAACACATTTTTACAGAAGCCTATATGTGAATTTTTGTTTGTTCTGTATTTGGGTTACAATTAGAATATTTATATTTCCAGCAATGCAATGTACATTATACTGTCTTATATTTTTTCTAAGTATCACTCCAAATGTGATACACACACAACACACACTCTCTTTTCCATTGCCAGACCTAATGAAGAATTCCAGTTGCCAGGCTGGGCGGGCGATACTCGGACAGTGGGGATTTTTCATCCTGTAATGTTGGCACGGGTCATTAATTGTGCCTTGCCATGAGACCAGTGGGCTTGTCATTTGGGTATAGCACCTCTATACATCTCCTAAACCCCACCCCACTCTCTGACACACACACACACTCACACACACACACTTCTCTCTGCTCATCCTGTGGGTGTGTCAGGGTCTGGGTGGTCTGCACGCCCACCCATGCACCCTGCAGAATGGACTGACCCACTTACTGTCACTAACTGATGACCCCTCCTCCAGGGTTTAGACATTCATGCAAGCTGATGTGTTCATGGAGCAGACAGGGAAATATGTCATCTTTATCCAACTTGGTGAATACTCATATTTGACTGCATGGTCTGAATCTTTGGTGCATTTACATGGGTGATGTGTGTTTGAATATGGCAAAGTCATAATATGACATTTTTATACACCATTGTCCATTTTGATTATGTTTAGTGACAGCTTTACATTTGCTTTCTGAGCACCTGAGTCAAGAAGCATGTTTATAGTCAGGAATAACTGCCACACATGTTGGACAGCTATATGTGTAAAGCAAACACAGAGCTATGGTGTTGAGTGTTCACTCTTTATCACAGTGAAAAATATTACCAGACTAAGTTGACCTGTTGACTGACACAACTTGTATCAAAACTCACAACACTCACACTCACAAGTCCACTAAATTAAACGACCAAATACATTGTTTGACCATGTTACTCTAGAATGACACATTAGTGACCCTATTGGCAGAAATCAGCAGGACAACATAATTTGCCTATGCTTTCCAAAAGCGTAACAAATCAATCAATCAAAAATAATGATGTTTTATGATGTGACAGTGTTATGGTTAAGGTCTGGTTAGGTTTAAAGATCTGGAATTATGACTCGGAGTCTATGCTGAGTCTACTAAGTCTATTCTAAACATATGTGACATTTTATTCACTAAGAGTCGTTTAGATTTCTCTAAATCCATCTTTCTTTACAACCCAGATTCCCCTCTGTCTTCCAGCAGGCTGTTTTGGAAGCTATTTACATAAAGATGGCATTATTAATGACCACCTACTCCAAGTGGCTGGACGTGTGGCCCCCACCTACTACCAAATGAATACTGCAAATTCCCTTACTCTGCACCTTTACCTGGGGTAATGGCTGCAGCAGGAGATGTAAGACAATGTGTAGCAGTCAGCCCATCCTCACAAGAAAAACGATAGTATAGGTTGATAATTCAGCTAGCAAAAATGACCTATGGTTACATTTACCCCATCTAGCGGACGTAGTAATTATCACCCAGGGAAGTGACGTAGTTCAGATAATGTCAGTATAACTAGGTTGGGTGGATGTCTAGATAGATAGATGGCAAAAAGCGGACTTAACTGCAGGAGACCGCTTTTCATTTCCTGTTTCCAACTATATGTCACGTTTCCAACTGCGAATTAAGACAGTTTTTTAAAAACCACAGCTACGACAGTGGTGTTTACTGTTGCCATAACGACGAAGTAAGGAAAAAAATCCAAGGAAGAAGCAAAGTTAGTGACATGCATTGATGTTACATGAATGCATACAGATGGAAAGGAGGAGGAGGAGAGAGGAGCTCAGTACATCATGGGATGCCCCCCAGCAGTCTAGGCCTGTAAGGAAGTAGTCACTTCAACCCACACCACATGATCACCACAGGTGATCATTTTAACCCAAACTATGATCTTTCCCTAAACCTAACCAAGTGGTTTTTGTGCCTAAATCTGACCAGACCTTAACCACAGCGTTCTCACACCATAAAACACTATTATTATTATTTTTTACAATACTACTGATGGAGGCAGCATATTAGAAAATGCTCCTATGAATCATTCTACAGTGCAGATATAATCAACATATGTGGTCGTTTCATTATGAGGATGTGTTGGTAGCAGTCTATGAACTGGAGTCTGATCCTGAAAGAAGGGAGGAACCTGTTGCTTCACAGCTGAGATTTCAACAGGATGTTCAAAATGGTAAGATCATGTCTATGTCTCTTGACAAAGTAAAAGTAATTTTTTCAAACATAGCCAAAAGTCTCCAGCTTGGCTTTACCACAGATATATTACATTCCTTTAGGAGAGTAACAGAAAGAAACCATGTTCTAAAACTTCATCCAAAGATTGATGAAAATCCTGCAGCATACTGAGTCTTGTTAAGCAGACAGTCGGCTGATAACAGAGGGAAGACTGTCTCCAAAAATGAATTTCAGCCATTCCTGACATAAATTTCCATCCTCTAAGAGGCTGTAAAGACTTTTTTGCTGCTGAACAACCATCAACACTTCTACTGTCCTGCTTTGCTCGTCATCTGGGGGTGGGCTCATGTTAAAGCTTCCTGCATATTTGATTTTCACTTTCTGGTGTGATGTACTAACGGGCTCCACCTCATCGCTGCTCACTCATGAGCCACAGATTTCAAAATTTCAAATAACTTATAAAGAATGAGATAGAACTGAGTAATTTAACAGCACAGGAGGCCCCACCGTCACGCTAATCCATCCCAGATATAAGTTTTCTTGTTTTCCACTATACCAGCCCTTTAAGGTTAAAGAAGCACGGATTGTAGGTTAAGTTACTACTTCCTTAAAGTTACACGACCTTCATCATCATGGCGCAGTTCAAAGGACGTTTATATGTACTGCTGGTCATAATTACTATGGCAGCTAGATGGCATCTATCACTCAAACCTAACTATAGTATATTTTGTTGTTGGGCAACTGGAATTATGACCTGTTGTGTTGTTTTTCTTAAGAGGACAGTCTCGTCAGTCAAATTTGAACACTTTGACATAATATGTGTATGATGTCAAACAGGAGAAGCTGAATGAATTTTCATGGTGCAGATTTGCCAACATGTTAATACATATTTCCTCTCCTTTTTTTAACCTTATAATTCAGAACTGAAGGTTTAAGATTCATGTACAACTTGACAGTAGATGGAAAATGATGAGATGAAGTTAGGGATCGTTAGACGTCTTGAACGTCTATACACACCATAGAGTTTGGCTATGGAGTTTTTTAGATTTTTGTCAATAGTTTCCTAATTTTTATCAGACACTTTAAACCAACTTCATTTATATTTGTCCTTCCTCCCACTGCATGTGCAACCTCTAGTATTTTTAATCTTAAAAATTAATTTTGATACTTTGTTTTTTATGTGGTATGCGTTTTTCAGCATAATTTATCAATTTCTTTTATATACTCTTTCAATTTCTACATGTATTCTTGTTTTATTATCTGTATTAACATGATTTCAAAAAATTATAAGCTTTGCTTTACTCATATTATTTGCATATTGATAAAACTCATTTTGGCACAAAATAGCGTCTCCACTGTTCAGGTTGCATTCATTTTCTTCTTGTTCTACCTTTGTTCAAAACTTAGATCTCGTAGCGCTTCATACTTTATAAGATTTGTTGTTTTCTCTTTCTTTCATGCTTTCCTTTATCCTCCTCTGACTAATATGCAATGTTTGTATATCCATTGATACAACTCCTTTTCAACATACTAATTCCACTGTGCTCATACATGGCAAGAATAGCCCAGTAGGTGTGTGCGTATGACAGCGCTCAGAATGCTTTTTACACACTCTGGCATCAATACTGACAGCTTATCGCTACCTCACAGCGTGACCTAAACAAAGCCTTTATTTGTCTCTTTTTTTGAGGGCAGAAAGAATTCCCAAATAAAGGAAATGGGCTCTTAGTTTCCTCAGCATTAGGGAGGAGGACAAAGAAAGTGAGCGAGACAATCAGCAGAGACCCCGATGAACAATTTCAGCCTTATTTATTGGTTTTTGGGATTTCCACAGCTAATTTGCTGTGAAATGCAGCAATGGACATGGAGATAATTTCCTGCACAAAACCTTCAGTAATTAGTGTGTGGCCAGACTCTGGAGAGCATCCCCTGGTAGAACTCCACTGGTTTGGCTCAGGTCTGGCACAGGAACAGGAGCCAAAGCACCAGTTACTTTTATGCAATCCTTCTTTCCTTAAGATCCTGCTTCACCTCCACATCATCTTCACCCCTCCTTTCCTTTGTCATTTCCTTTTTGTCTCATCTCTTCCCAGTCACAGTGAATGATGTCTGCCAACTTGCTGTTAAAAAATTTGTGAGCCGGATGCAGTATTTAATTTGCAAATAATAGCCTATGCTCCATGCCCGAAGGCTGACAGCACTGTTTCTCTACCATGAAATATTATGCGGCAGAGATACTAGAAGGACTGGTTTGACAGTGAAACAGCATGGTGAAAAGTAAGGATGCAGACTACAACCATAATCAAGCCCTTAAACCTGACCTTAAGAAATGTTTGGGTTATTTTTCCTTTTTTGGAAAGAAAAAAATTGGTTCACCCAAATTCAAAAAGAAAAAAAACATATGTTACTGGTTGTATCTAACCATGCATGTAGTTTTGGTTTTATTTGTCCAGTTTTTAAGATATTTGTCTTCTGCTAGAGCCCCAGTACAATGAAGGTGAATGGAATATTGTTTGTGGAACTCACAGCACTGACAAATGACGTTTTTAAAATTCCACACAGTCCCTTTCCAGAGTCAGTGTCCCCTTTCCTCTGGATAATCCCCAAACCTCAGTGTAAAGTTTTCAGAGGGACTATTTATTCAGTAGAAAGCATATCCATTTAAACTTGTCAACTGTGAATTGAGTTTGAAAGTATGTGTAAAGCTGCACTAATAATAAAAAATTTTGATATTCATACCAGGTCAAATAAATACTGGTATGCGAAAGGGGTGATGCTGGAAGTGTTGATATCTTTAAACGTAAACTTAAACCTACCTTTTTAGCCAACTTTTGATTAAGACCAATTTATAGAGATTATTTACTTTATTATATTCATTTTTTTTATTGTATAGGTGTTGTAAAATTGTATTTTGTTTTATTTTTATTTTGTCCCTCATTAATTTTATTTGTTGTTATTTTTTAACTATTTTAGTTTTTATCTAGTTCTTATTTCACTCTATTTTATTATTATTAATAATATTATTATTAATAATTATTATTATCATTATTTTATTAAATTTTCATAATTTTCATTTCTTGTGTGCATTAGTCTCACATTGTTTTACTATTTACTGTCCACATTTCTTCTGTCTATTTATTGGCCTGCCAGTCATCTTTGAAGCATTGATTGAGTAATTGACTGATTGATTGTAATGACTAACATGCTTTATTTTGCATTATTTTGCAATATCGCATTTTGAATTATGCATTATAGAATATTTCAGATACTGTTTTGGTTTTTCAGCCAGCAACTTAATGTCAGTGAAAAAGCTCTTGTCTGTCCAGCACCAAACAGTAGACAGACGTTTAGCAGTTTGTGGAGACCAAAACAGAGCTAAAAGGAGGCCAGAACATGACTCCAAATGAATACTAATGTTGTTTCATGTCTGCTGGATGTGAAACTGTTTGCCAACACTTTCCCATATGAACTTTACAATGTGAAAATGTTGTCACTCTTGTGTCTCCAAAAATTATTATTAATGCGGCTTAAAACAAAGTATTTCAGTTGCTTGACCTCTACCTGACTTTTACTCATATCCACTTCCTGCTGTTGCCATGTAATCCTCCTGTCACAAACAGATGTGCATATCAGACATAGTGCTTGTTTCTAGATTCTCATAGTATTTTAGTATCCATTGAGAGTGTCGGTTTGAAACCATTTCACAGCATCTTGCTTGACATGAGAAAAGTCTCTAATATAGAAAATATATCTTTTTTATCCATGCACTTTTTAGCTTCTCCGCAGTTTCCTTGCTTTAAGCATGTTAAAGGACAATTCAGTATTATTGCAACTTGGGTCACATCTTTGTAGTTTTGACCATTTCCATCAGTTATTGTATTATAAACTTGATTGTGAAGATCATTAAGAAGAATCACTAAAAACAAGTCCAACTAGGCAAGACATATGAGCAGTCAGATGATCAAATGGATTGTAAACAAACCAACAGTTTAGCCAGATTATCTAAACCACTACATTTGGAGGTAAAACCATAAGTTAGCACACCCACTATGGTTAGTGCAGTAGGTTAAAGTTGGTATGAAGCTGTGATTGATTCTGACAAGAGTTAGTTTGACCAAGAGTTAGATATTATTTTATTTATTTATTTTCATTTTCTCTTCAGAATAAATTTGGCTAACCTGGGGGTTTATTTACAACCTGTCTGACAGTTGACACCTCATTGGACTTTTTGAGGTATTCCCAGACCTCAGCAGTTAACTATATGAATATTATCATTACCAATAGGAATGATGGACAGTGCTACAGAATTAAACCCAAGTTGTAATAAACTAGAATTATCCTTAAAGAATTGTTGTCAATTTGGTGGAAACAGAGTGAAAGAAGTTGGCAGCATTGGAGTATCACTGCTGGTAGATCAGATGGAGGTAGATGATGGGAGTGTATATATTTCAAAGTGGCTGGTTGGGGAAGGGGGGAAGGGGGGGGTAGTATATAACAGGGCAGGGGGGTCTCGGTGAACATCTGTAAACTGCCTTGATGGAGGCCAACTCTCCTCTTCCTCCTCGAGCTCTCCATCCCTACTGTGGCCAATTAAGTGAATTTCAGCAAAAGAGCATTTTATTAGTATTTGCCCACAGCCGCAGAACACAGCGATAAATTCTTCCTTCGAGCACTCTGGAAAACAAATTGGCACATTAACCGGTGAATGGCTGGAAGAGGCTCTCCTGCCCATGCCTCTGGGGCTGGCCGGGGGATTTGCAAGTGTGCAGATTCAGAGGCAATCTCTCTGCTTTATCATTCAGCATGACAGTATGGGGCTGGAGTGCAGGACTCAGATGGGGGCGACCGATGCCAGATGTCAGCCATTAGCTCTTTCTCTCTGTCTCTCCTCTGTCTACATGCACAAATACATACGCACGCCCTCCAACATTGACTCCCTCTGTTCCCTTTGGCAAGCCCAAGCTGTTTGCTTTTGTGGCCCGACGAGCCCCCTCTATTTATCTGTTATTACATTGGAATTGTCTGATCCAAAAACCAAGAGGGAACCTGTGGTGTGTGCCAGCACTGTTGGCTGAAGGTCGGTGTTTACTGCTGCTCCTCTCCTCTTCGACCCCTCCTTTCATTCACACTCACTCCTTCTATCGATCAGCTTCTATCTGACACAAGGAAACCACACAAACTGTCTGTCTGTGTGTACACTGTGTGTGCGTACACTCCAGATTTCAGCTCCATTTGCATTAGCAGCCAACTGACTTTTTGCCTCCCACCATCCTGCCTGGCTATATGCCCCCCCCCCCCCCCCCCCCCCCCACCTCTCCACCACTGCATCAGAGGGGCTTTCAGCAGTGCTAATGAGGATTAGCATGTTTGTGTTGTTTATATGTGTGTCACCCTAATCCTTTTAGCAATAAGCTGTTTTGCAGGAAGTAGGAGTAATTTATGCATGGCACATGTTTCATTGTATTGTACATTGGCAGGATGGACATTCCACACAGACTGGTGTAAGTGTACATTGTTGTTTGGCAATCAAGATCCCATCAGTTAATAATCCACAACATTATCCAAAATCTACCACTGACTGATACCATGAGGGATCTCTGAAGGTAAGTGTACTGTAAGATAACTATGGAAGTGAAGGTTTGGTACGACGTTTTGGAAAAACGTATTTGGAGTTTCGCCACTATAATGTCTCTTAACTTAAATGCTGTTCTTGTTGGGGACCTTCAAGTGGTAAGTAGGGGAAAGGGTGGGTTTGTATTTTTTCAAGTCTATCTCAATACAATTCTAACATGCTGTATGTGTGTTTGTTTAAAGAGTTATTGGTTGCTGTATCATTCAAATCACAAAACCCCCATCTTTGCTCTGTGCAACAACGCATTGCAAAGTTCATCCAAACCTAATATGAGGCTTCAGCAGTCTGAGCTAGGCAGATCAAATGGGTATTTTCCAAAACTAAGCTTGGTTTATTCTTAATGCAAGGGGTTAACAGTAGTCTAACCATAGATACTTACAGCGTGGGTTTTGATTTATAGTTCAGCATTGCAGTTCACCTGTTGATATCACCACCGCACCACTTGACAAGTGTATTATACATGATCAGGCCGTATGGAGCTTTAATTATATTATCCAAAGTAATTGTGTTTACATTTGATATAGAGCAATAGTTGAATACACAGGGATGTACTGAACTGGAGTTGAGTCCAGGTAACTTCTATTTTCATCACTGTGATAGAGAGCGGTGATCACGGTGAGCAGATGGTTTACAATGGAGAGGTCTTTCCTGGATGTGCGTTACTGAAAAGGAGAAGACTACTGAGGTCACTTGTGTCGATCCCAAATGAAATGTCTGTGAAGCATTGCCAGTCCACAATGAGAGAACCAAAAATCATCATTTTGATATTCATACAAATCAGCTGGCTTTTCTCAGTATGTTATGTTGGTTGATGAAATGGTTGTAGTGTTACAAAAAACCTTGTTTAGAGCACGTTTATCTTGAATGGAACCTCACACATGAAGAGGGGCTCTTTATGTTGAGGCCTGATAGACACTGGGGTATGGGACCCAGCTCTGCAGGCCAGTCTATGAGGCCTGGTGGTTGCTAGAGGAAAGGTGCCAGGCCTGGGCTGCAGGCCTATCCAGTGTCAAGCCCTGTCAGTCAGTGCATGCTGCTCCTCCTGGGGCTTTCATCCTCCCCACAGCCTCAGCCGTCCCCTCCTCCAGTCCCCACAGACCCATCAAAGGCTGATTTTCCACGCCAGCGGGCCAGCCGGGGAGGCTCGCAGCCAGGGACAGGTGGGAGGCAGGGGATGCAGGGGAAGGCTGAGGAGGCCGGTGAACCAGCATCTGAGCCCGGGGAGGGTGCTGGGCTCAGGCCAGTAACTGAACTGAAAATAGTACTGCCCTGACATACAGGCTTGAAGATGCATGTGGCTCCAGCCACACATACACTGTTGGAGAATTTACCTTGCACCAACAAACACATACAGAACCAGACCATTAGATTTTAATGGGATCTATTCATTGACGTTATGGCATTTCTGCATCAATAAAACATTAAAAAATGTTGAGGCGACACACTTCATGAATCAGTTTAACAACATGCTATTTCGGCATCTGCAGTGGACATAACTCCGTATGGATTTTATAGACATATACTGTACACTGTATACTGCAATAAAGTGCAAGCCACATCTGAACAGACAAAGGCACATAACTTGAACTCATAACATTGTGAATTGAGTCTATCCTAGATTTGCTTTTGTTTCGCCATCTGAGGAAAAAAAGTATGGAAATCAGTGTCCATCCTCTACAAAGGGTTACATTGGTATCACACCAGTGAGGCCACTCAAGCCATCGAACCTATTTTCCTCCCGGTCTCCCAGTCCCCCGTCCTTTTTAGATTTTAAACTTCCCCTGCCACCTTCCATTTTATGCCGGTGTAAATGAGTTCCCCCACAAAATCTATAGTGCGTCTTTAAAAAGCGATAACTCTCATGGCGGTGCCGTGACATTGACCCCCCTAGCAGGGCAGTTCCGGTTCAGTGCCCAGGCCTCACGCTCGCCGAACACACACACAAACACATGCGCTACTCACACATGCTCATATATCCACACACACACAGGGCCAGACCCCAGGTGCACCAAGAGGAGCAGTTAAATTTCATCATTACCCTTTCTTCCCCGTGTTGGGGCTTTTTATAGGGCCTTTTTACGGCCCGCTCTGAAGGTGCCACTCTGGTCCCAACGGTGCACAGGAGAGAGATAGATAGATGGAGAGGGACGTAGAGAGGGGAAGACGAAAGGGGAGGGCGGGAGAGGAAGGAGATCTGTATGAGGGGGAGGTGGGGAGGCGAGAAAGCGTGCATGAACGCCCACAAACATGCACAGTGTCAGGCGTACAAGCAAAGCAAGTAGGGCACTGGGGAGTGAGAAAAAAGAGAAATGGCACGAGAAAGACTTGGGGGTAGAAAAGAAAAGGAACAGAGCGAGGGGAGAGGGAGAGAGAGGGCCATCAGTTGTCAGTTTGACTGCTGGCTGATATAAAAACAGTGGCGAGGGTGGCGGATAAGGCGGATGATGAATGGGCTGGAGACACTCATCCATCCCACTGAAGGATTTGCGGCCAGGGAGTCGTGTACAGACACATCTAAGAAAGAAAGGACTGTATGTGTGTGTGTGAGAGAGAGAGAGAGAGAGAGAGGGGTGTTGTGTGTGTGTTTTAGGAAGGTGTGACGGACTGGTGATTGGAAGATGGGACAAGGCAGAAATAAGGTTTTCACTACAAAAACATGTGTGTGTATCTGAGTGTGAGCTTACAGTTAGTTAGTTGGTACACATCAGTCTTATGCATGGGTATACTGGACATGCTTGTGTGCATACTTCTATGACTAACCCCTCTGTTGCAGCACCACGATGACAAGCCTCTGCCCTGGAAGATGTATGGCGATGCTTCTGTCTAACTCTGTACAGGCCCATCCATATCCCTCACCGCTATCAGCACTGTCCAACTCTGTTTTATAGCACCAAACAGTGGCCATAATGACACTAGGACTCTGAACATGTCAGGGTGGAGTAGATCGATTGGTAAACATACACACTTGCCTGAGATACACTTGTACATCATTGTCCTGATTTTCAGGGAGGAGCTGTAATAGAGGCTGAATTATTGTTGAAGGCAGGCCAAAAGCTGGATTTTGAGTATGTTTTTTATTATTTCAGTGCAGAAGCCAGTTTGTGGGAATGTTGTGTAAAAATAAATGTACGTTTTGGTAAAATGCCATGTTCATTCATAGATTATACAAGTGAAATATGAGTATACGTTTATAACATTATAAATTCTCACACACAAACATATTCAAATATGGGCCAAGTCTCAAATAAAAACATAAAGATATAATGGAATTATGTATGACATATTTCCACAGCTTTAATTCCATCAGTACAACACCAAAGTCATGTCATAATCACCACTGCTCTGAATTTCTAAGAAATATTGTTTTTCATTAAAAACAGTAATCAGTCAACTTTGCTGTGTTGTTAAGCTACTGTAAATGATACTAAACACTTCCTGCAGGTGTATCACATTAAAAGCCTAACAGGGTAGGTGGGTGATTATTATTATGAATTAAACCATAAAACATATGTGCATGAAGTTTTGAATTTTATGAACAGTAATGTAAAGCTGGAAAAACCAGCCCATCCTCAAAAAATAAAAATTACAATATAGGTCAAAAATCCAGCCGGCAAAAATGACCTATGTTATGTTTGAGTGACAGAAGCCATCTAGCAGCCGTAGTAATTAATAAAGTGGACTTAGCTGCAGGAGATCGCTGTTTGCTTCTGTTTCCAACTGCGAGTGTCACGTTTCCAACTATGAGTCAGAACAGTTTTTTTAAAACCCGTAACTACGATTCTCGTGGTGTTTACTGTTTCCATGATGACGAAGGTTGCCTAACTTAAAGGAAGTAGTAGCTTGAACCAACACCATGTTTCAAGTGATCATTTTAACCCAAACCATGATCTTTCCCTCAACCTAGTGGTTTTGTGCCTACCTACCCAGACCTTAACCACAGCGTTGTCTGTGTCTGTTTCTGTTTAAAAGAGGAACTCAGATCAACAAGAGTTGTGGGTGTGATATATTGTTGTAGTGTTGTTGAAATGTACATTAGAATGCAGAATTGATCAAGGTAACACATATACTTTGAGAAAGTTTTACATATGTGTTGCCAACAAACAGCATCAACACCAAATTAAAATGGAGGCAGATCAGAAAACAGAGATGCTTCTTACTAAAATATGATACAATTAAAAAAAAAAACAGGGGAAGCTGGGAATAAAGGCCAGTTGCTAATATAAACAAGTTCCAAATAAAAGCCTGATACTCTCTGTAGTTGAGTTAAATGTAAGAGAATTTATGGTAACTTGAAGCCACTACTTTTAGAGTTTGACATTTTTTTCCTGCACCAGAATCCTGCAGGATTGTCTTAATTTTCTTCAAACAAAAACCAATGCCGATACAATAATCTTAAAGATGCTATAATTGCCTAAAAGTTCTACCTTTTAAATTCCATGTGTACTAGCTTGTGGTTACTATTCAGGAACCACCTAGCTACTTTTTGTGAATTTTTTGAATTAAATTTTCAATTCTGCCTCCTGTTCCCTTTAAAAGTGTCTAATAATTTACATTGTCTGGTGCTTTAAAGAGTTGTGTTTTTATGGCCACTTTAATTTTTGTTGTAGAAGTGGTCATATGATGATCACACTGTGGCACATTTACAAATCCAAGTCAGGTGAATCAACCCAGTGTCAACTCTATGTTGTCTACATCTTTCTGATGTACAGTTTGTGAATGAACGTTTAAAGCCTCCAGTTACAGTAAAAGTAAACGTAATGTTCATGCTGTGTGCATTGGTTCTTCTTCTAGTTACTACCTAAAAAGAACAAGGAAGTCGTTTCCCTATTCAATGCATAGGACATAATGTGTGTAATAATTTAGAATAGCCTCGGACTGATTAGTTGTTGGTCGGCAATATAAAATATGCATAGCATAGCATTACTTTTTAAAAATTCAATTTAGGTTGTATCATTATGGTATAGTATAAATATGCTTTAAATGTTTTTTTCAACATGCATCACAGGTGTGGCATGGGAGCCAATATGTAGTTGATATCAAGTTTGACGAGGTGCCCCAGTAGCCAAATGGTTACTGCACATGCCACCTAACCATAACATCCCTGGTTTGATTCCAACCAGGGACCTTTGTTGCATGTCATACCCATCTCTCTCTCCCCTTGTTTCCTGTCTGCCTCTTAACTGCCCACGATCCAATAAAGAAAAATACCCCTCAAAAAAAAAAGAAAAAAGTTGACCTCAGCAGGAACATGTAACTAAACACCCATCTGCTTGCATGTAAGTCCTCCTAAGCGCATCAGCTGAATGACAGTTTTACACCCTGACAGCCCCAATTGGCAGTGAGAGATAACTGTTGGTCAGCACCAAGACATCAGTAAATTAAATGTCTTCTAAGTGGGTGTTGTGAGTGAGGGTGGTTAAAAGGTTCAACCTTTGTACATTGTGAGTTCACTGTCCTGTGGATGGAGTATTCACTCATATGAGACATTTTTGCTGTGCTAAATGTGGATCCTAAAAGTGGTGTGTTGGTTGGATGATGGCCAGTTCATCTGTCAAACAGTCGGGTCCAGAGCAAGATCTCCCATCATCTACAGGCAATGAAGTATACAGCGGGTATTCATGACTATATATCTTTTTGGTCCCCTTGACCAACACTTTGGTTCATAAGGATTTTGCAAACTAACAGCCCATTTTCTATGACATTTGCCATAGCTTCAGTATCAGGCCAAACATTACACTTGTGCAAAAAAAAAAAAATCCAAATCTGATGGCCAAATTTCAATAAAAGTCATTCATGTTCCCAAGGTGAGGAACAATTTTGAATTTAATGGCCTTCTTCCAGCATTATTCTTAGAACAACCTTTACATCTTAAGCCCTACTACTCTGTGGTGTTTTGTCCAATGCTTTCATATTGTGGGGTTAGAAGAACAGCCAGCCTCAGGGGAGTGCTGCTATGGCTTTAAACTTTTTGTCTCACTGTTGACAGGATTTCCTGTCAGTTAAAAAAAAAAAGATGACTCTTTATTGATAGGGGGATAGGACATTTAGACATGGTTAAATGAAGTGAAAATAGTCAGTTTGAATATGAGCCTGAATATGGTTGTTGTCTATGGACTGTATTATACTGCTAGCTAGTGCATACTGGGATAGGCTCCATACATGCCCCATTACACCTCAAATAATCTAGGTAATACGATGTGTCGTCCTCAGGCAAAGGTGTTACTACCTGTTCGGAATGGCCACACTCAAAGGTGGGACGAAAAGCCTGCTGTAGAAGAGTGTGTGATGTGATGAATCGTACAAATGGGGATAACGACACGCGCTTTCAGACAGCCTCCCCTCAAAAGCATCCATTGCAGTTAGTTGTCCAGCTTGAGAGAGAAGTTCAAACTCTTCCTACTTCTGCATACCTGTCCAATGGCCCAAGTGAGCTTGGTTGTCAAATGTCTGTTTTTGAAAATTACAAAAAGATCAGATGCAAGACTCAATTCCACTTTTGGAAAAGGGGTTTCAGATTCCGTTAAATGATCCGACACACACTTAATTTACTGACGCCTTGAACAGGTACTGAGAATAGATGGATGGAGGACCGCTGTCATTGTTACAAGCTAAACTTGTTACTTAGCATGAGAAAAGATGTGGACTTTATCAAAAAAAATCTTGCCTGCAGCTATAAATGTAGGACAGGATTCTGTTATCTGGTAGGGAAGTGTAGCTCTCCAGTTCTGGGGCCTTCCAAGAGAAGCCCAGGCGCACTTTTACCCCTTACCAGTGCCAATGTCAGTGCCTTGTGTCTTGTGCCAGCCTCAGCAGGCGCCGGTCCTCAGCTCGCACCCCATGCCCCGGGTCTTTGCAAACTCCCCCATGTGCATATGCTCCGTATGGTTCAAGCGCCACCGCCAATTTTCCACCATCTGCCCGTGCCCTGTACTTACACACAGAGGCAAGGTCTCCGCTGGATAGCGACCGCCACCCTTCACCTTGTCGGAGCAGAGAAATTTCAAATGTTAAGGAGCAGAGAGTGATCCGCAACCACCATGCTGAGGAAACAGCTGAACGTGCTCATGTTGAGGGGCGGAGCATAAATTCACCTCTACCATTTCTTTTTGTTTCTCTCTTCCTTTCTTTCTCCTTCCCTCTCAGTTTCCCCTCTTCTATGCTTCCCTGCCTCTCTCCACTCCTCCCTTCCTCTTTTTTTTTCCCCCCCGCACCACCAAGCCTCCTCTCCTCTCCTCTGTGCTTCCCCCCTTGCTCGGTCTTGCAAATGGCTGCCCGCCAACGGTTTGTCTGAGGAGAAAACAGATTTGAATGAAGAATGGAGACAAAAGAGGGAACAAAGAGGCAGTAAAAGGCGCTAAACACAAAGAGACGTATGCCTGTTGGAGACACACAGTTTGTATGAGAGTGTTTTTCTTATGTGTGTGTGTTCAAGGGTCTTTACTGTACAGTGGGCAGCAGTCCAAGACTAGAGGGTAATCCTTTACCCAGGCTTTACCACTGGGAATGTCAGGAATAAGTCAATCATGATGATGCATGCACTCTGCTGACGACACGTACGCGTGTTCAAAGAATATCTAGGGCTTGCAGATGTGCCAGAACCCTGCTTCGGCGACATCAGGGTGCAGTTTATGATGATAGGCAGATACACACACATACACACACACACACACACACACCCACACTCACATCCACAGACAGGCATACACACACGTAAAGCCATGGAGGCAAGGCCAGATAAGCAGATTATTTGAAGGAGGCATTATTCACTGTATGAATGTAATAATTGGTTTCATTATTTGGTGGGAATTTCAGCAACACTAAATGAAGCATTAGATAGTGTTTGGTTCCCAAAGCAGGCTGGAGTTGTGTGTTCAGCTCGCCCACTATGGGCCTGTGTTTACATGATGTGTGTCCTGGCCCTTATCTCAAATCACAGCGAGCGCGGCTGCTTCGGCTGCTGCTTTTATTTGTTTTAAAGGTGGTGTTTCAGTAAAAGAATTCAATATTTCGAGGATATTTAGTCCATTTATTCAGCTAGCAAGAGCGTATGTGTGTGTGTCCTGCTTTATGTGTGTGTATATTCTCTCTGTCAGGGAAACAGTGGTGGGCGGGCTGAGAGGTGGGGAGGCCTACTTTAACGGTCTTTTGAAGGAGATAAATGGCTTACAGATGGCCCAATCAATATATTTAAATGAGACACGGAGCCTAGCAATGAGCATTGAGCAGAGAGCTGGGGCTGGGGGTGGGTGGGGGGGGGGGGCTCAAACACCTCAGGTCATGACTAGACCACACAGCAAAGATGCAGCCTCAGACCTGAACGCAATTACATGTCAGTGTGGTGTACAATCTGACCTGAATAAAATCAAATATAAAATCAGGAAGCATAAATAGGTGCATAAAATGTATTATAAGAGGCTAATAAGTAACTTTTAACTCATTATAATGAATTGCTGCACGATGCAATAAACACAATGTGTTTATTGCAATGATATTATTACAATGAGATAGTGAAAAAAAAGCTTAACTACTTTTTCTGTGAGTATAGCACATCTGCTGTGTGTCACACAATGTAGTTGGTTATAAATGGTCAGCTAACAATTGTGAGTGTAGCAGTCGCACCAGGCCAATCATGCTCGGACGATTTAAAGGAACAGTGAAAAATCTTAGGAACTTCTCATCCTTGCGTTCTTGTCACCAGTTGTTATCTTCATGTGTGTGTCCGCTACAGAGATGGGATGTCTGGGATGTGTTTAGCCTAGCTTATCACAAAGACTGGGAGCAGTGCTTAGCTATGTGTAAAGTAAAAAATAGATATCCTTCAACAACTTAAAAGTCCTCTTAGAGCCTGCTTCATGACCATGCTTTGGACCAGTTTGGACTGACCACATGTTGACAGACACAGTAAAACCTGTGCATTTTCAATCTTCCTAGAAGTTGTGCTTTTTTTTCTCCATTACTTGCAAAACTGGGCATTGACTGGATGTATATTGTGCATTCTGCTGTAGATACTGAACGAGCCACCAAACAACATCCACCAGGGAAAAGAACAGGGGAAAAGAACCATGCTAACTTCAGTTTGCAGGCTAGATAGCTAATTATGCTCTCAATACCCATGTTGCCATAAAGGTCTGCATGTCTCAGATTGTACTCAAACAACTTAAAAGGTTTCGCTCTCATACACTGACAAAGGACATACTGATTTTAGGAGCACCATGTTATGGAGCTTTCTTGTTCAACCACCGGATTGACTGCTTGCACAACTCAGATGTCCTGTCTTCTCTGTTATGGAAACAAACATGTTGCTATCAGTCTTCAAATCTAACTCTATGTAAGATGGCATACAGGCATTTGTCCAAAAATGTCAAAAAGGCAACCTACATTGACGGGGTATCACATGTGTTGCTCTTAAATGATAAGAATACAACCTTTTGCCATTTTTGATGATAGGTCAAACCAACCATTGCTGTAAGAAGACTATTTATAGCAGATACCCTTGAACAAAAATATATTAATTGGTGAATCCTGGTGAAATTTCTTTACCTTCCTCTGAGAAATATGAGAATAACTCTATAACTCTTCATCTTTGATCCACATTCTGTCCAAGACAGAGAATTCTGGTTTCTAATACTTGCACAGGATCCACTATCATGTGCCATATGGTTTTGAGCCAAAAGATAATGAAAGGTGATAACATAATATAGATAATGCTAGAGAGAATAACCCATATCCCAGGAGATAAAGTTGTTTACTGACAAAAGCAGCTGGTTGAAAAATGGTTCAGGAGCGATTCGGCCAATACGGAGCAAAAAAAAAAAAAAGATAGTATAAATGAGAGGGGGGTGTAGTGAGGGGAGGGGGGACAGAGTGGACATATGCCCAGTATAACCAGTGCTTGAGGGTGGTGGTATTGGTGGGGGGGATTCCCTGGGGGGGAAACATGGCTTCCCAGTCTGGAGATAACATCCTCACACAGGCTCCTCGGGAGAAACATAAAAATCCACCTAGACATTACCCAGGTATTTTATCATGCCCTATCAGATCCCATTCTCCCTTATCACGCTTTACACACACTTAAACACGGATACCCATTTCTGGACACATTGCTCACATTCAAATATAAGAGGAAGAAAGGAGGGGCCACATTTTCTCCAAGATGGAAGACCTCTGGTGGATTTCTTGTTTATGTTTCTAAAGGGGTAACAGGGAGCACCATAATTTAACAGGGTTTATGGGAAATGTGGTTTTAATTCTTAGAAACAGTAGCACCAACAATGTGACCCTATCACAACGGCTGTCTCAACCAAGGTCTTATTTGAAACAAAAAAACAAACAAACACTTTTTTAAATTAAATTAGTCTTTCTCTTATGGAGTACTAAATAGGCACTTTCTGTTTTATGTGGTTTTGAGTGATCCACCTCTAAAACATCTGTCTCCACCCCAATATAGTGGAACTGAATGGAATAGTTCTAATGCTGTTGAAAGCGTTGAAAAATTATACAAAAAATAAAAAATAAAAAGCAATGTATTTTATTTTTAGAAACAATATCCTGCTTACCCTGAGCTCACTATCAACAGTTTTAACCACGAAAAACCATAGAAAGACTTTTGTTAGATCGTGGTTCCCTGAAAACTGTTCACCATGAGGTCTGCGGACAATACAGAATAACCAGGACATTGTTTTTCAGAGAGGAAAGCTGATTTTGAACTTTTGAAATGTCATTTTCACCTTTGTTGTATTCAGCCAGCAGCAGAAAGTGTCAGCATCCAATATCTCCAAACCTTGGCTTGTTGAATGAGCGACTAAATGAACATCCATTCAGTACAGGATAAAAAGCTAATCAGCTATGAGTCAGCTGCAGCACATTGGACAGCTTAAAAACGTACCTGCCAGCCCATATCAGCCAGTTTAGATGCTAAATGTTGTGGTCTTAAGCTAAAGGTTCCATTTAGTTTATATTTTGTCTGTGTGCCACTGCTCAGTTGTCAATAACACATATACTAGACTTAGATAGCCTGTGTCTACTTGCGCCCCAGCACTGCTGAAGACCCTAGCTGCTGTCCAGAGGTGCCATTGTGTCTCTGTGTTTTATGTATGTGTTATGTTTTCTCAGTTCTTAAGATTTAGTATTTTCTTTAATAATATCCTTCAGCCCGCCCACTCAGAGGCTTTTTTTCTTCCTTTCAATACTGAAGAAAAACATTAACGTTAAAAAAATCACTTTGACATGATCAGTTAATGGTTTCAGGCTTTTAATGAAATGTATTGTGGTCTATAAAACCTGATGAATGTTCAGGAAGAATGTGACAGCAGAGACCTTTTTTTGGCTTAGAATGAAACAGAAATGGAATCACCGGGGTTATATCTGTGAGGGCCCAGGGAAATACTAAATTGTGTACATTCGCATGCGTGCATAAGGGTTTGCGCGCACGTGTGTGTGTGTGTGTGTGTGTGTGTGTGTGTGTGAGTGTGTGTGTGTATGTCATAAGGTCACATGTCATAGACAGCATTAACAATAGTCCATTTTGGAGGAGAATAAAGGCTGTTTCTCCCTTCACACCCTCCACGCCTCCCTACTCATCACCCGGCAGTCTGCTTCAGGCTTCTCCTTGACCTTTAACCTCAGGTACAGCCAGGTGTTGACCCCCCTCCCCCTCTACCCCCTTGACGCCTGCCTTCCCCTGCTTTACACACACATGTACGAGCATACACATATTTACTTGAAAAGCTCAGAAATAAATCTTTTCACATATGCACACACAAGCAAACATTAACACACACACACACGCATACATAAATATATAATGCAAACACACACACACATACTGTACACATACAAACACTCCAGTGCTGACACTCACTCAGTCACAATCACTACATCATATACATGCTTGTTTACTTCACCAACAAAGACCTAAAAGCAAATAATAGTTCTATTCATGTTTTTTTAAAGATACCAAATAAACTAAACTATAAAAAGAATATATACACACTCACAAATATACATGAAGACCAGATCACATAAACACATATAAACATGCCCACACACATATACACACTGTCCACACACGCCCTTAGAGGGGTTTTAAAAAATTAGGGTAGCTCAAGTGGGAAAACTGTGTCCATTTGTCTTTGGGCTAATATGAGTGTGGCTGCATTAGAGACAAATAGCATCCACTTCCATTTCCTTTATCACTGTCAGGCCAATTAATAGGCCAAGGATCCTGTTACTGAGTTACTAGACAGAGGCAATGAACACACACACGCACACACACGCACACACACGCACACACACACACACACACACACACACACACACACACACACACACACACAAAGAGAGCTCTTTCAGCTGCTGACCTTGGCTGCTCCTCCCAACACAAAAGACCCCAGAGATGGATGCCTCTTTGGAGAGCGCTGGCTCTCTGGAAGGGTACCGTTGTTGTCATTTCCCAAACACACACACACACACACATTAACACACATATATACATATGCATGCGGGCACATATGTACACAGACACACATGGAATGACAAAGATATGTACACGCATTCTAGGGTTCATTTGGGTTTGAAAGTCAGGAGTCAAAGATCTATTGAGATACAGGGGTGATTCATACTAGAGGAGTCAAATTTAAAAATGCATTGAATACAGGCCATCGGCAGCTTCAGTCCAAATATACTGGTGTCAATCTAGGAAAACCCCAGTTAAAGCATCTCATAGAGAGGTTGGCTGCACTCTGATGTAAAGCTGCACTGAGAGCGATGGAGAGCCTCTCCTGGCTTTAATGACACTGAGCATTTATCAGACATGTAGATTACAATGTCACCCGAGAGTCATCTGGAGGACAGATCCAGGCTGGGAGAGAGATGCATTAGACATACATGCACACACACACACACACACACACACACACACACGCACACAAGCGCATCATTATTATTATTATTATTATTGTTAATAATAATAATGATAATAAACCTAACCAAGAATATATTTAGGCCCTCAAAATGGTGTGTGATTTTGTCTCTACACAATTCCTATACCTGGGTTTCAATTCAAGTGTTATGAATGCTGAGTCGATTTGAAAGTATGTTCAATTGAAACAATTTTCTAAGTATTTAAAGGAACACTTCTACCCTTGCCTGAGGTAAATTAAATATGCACAGATAACTGACAGAAGAACTACAGTACATGTGATTTAAAAAAAAATCTATTTATCTGTTTATAGTTACTATAAAGATTTTAGCCTCCACAAATTGAAATATGTGACTTTGAGCATGACGTTTTAGGAAATAGTCTGTGAGATCAATGAGGAACTGTCATGCTCAAGTTAGAGAAGCTTTGACAAAAAAATTTCAATCCCTTCAGCAAATGGAGAAAAATTACTCCCATATGACACCTTTAATCACCTGACCGGAGATTCATATCTTAGCTATTTCCACGACAACTAAGCTAAGTTCATCTGCTTAGAAAGACCATGACATGTGATTGAACGCTCCAAAAAAGGTAAGAACACCTTGAGCACAGTTAGTCGACTCACAAGTGATTGTGATGATAAAATTATTACCAGAGTCCTGAATAATCAGATAGAGAAGATCATTCCAGATATTATAGAGGGTAAAAAAATCCATATTAGAACCTGTAGAGCATTAATACAATATGCCAGCAAGAAAAAAAGATATGATAAACAAAATCTCACCACAAAGTCCATTTAGTTGCTCTTCTGGTACTTTTGATCATATCACATGATCCTGATCTGCAGATGGAGTTTCCCCAGTAGTAATGGAATTGTAGATGTTTAAATTTCCATTTACTGAGCGCTTTGAGGACTTCTCATCCATATTGGCTTAAAAGCTGTTTCCAATGAGAGATGATAGTCATGAAAATAAGTGTTTCTATTATTTATCACTCTAAAAATTACATATTATCCTCAAAAAGCTGATGAAACCAGCAATTGATCTACTAAAACATATTGTCTGTGTATCAAAGCCTGATATATCTTCTTCTGTGCCATAGAGCTCCCAATTGTCCAAAAACTATTAAAAACACATCAGTGAGTCACTGGGTGATATGTTCCTTCATTACCATAAATACACACAACATAGTTTATTTTGACTCAATCCCACACACACCATCCTGCTGCCAGAGATACTCACTAGAACACCAAATGTGGACTAATAGTCCCCAACAAATGCACTAATTCCTCCAGTAACTTCCTGAGTAACTTACTAAAAACTATTTTTACATCTTCAGTAGAAACCAATAGGCTTGGAGCTGAGAGCCAGATACAGGACAGGCAAGTCAGAGAGTATTGAGAGACGGACTTTTCCCAGGCTTTGCTGATGAAAAGAGTCATTCTGGTACACTTCCATGACTTGTAAAATTCCCCAATTTTCACCTGAGGAACCACATACTTCATATAATGTACATATTTTATACAGTAAACAGGGTTCAGTATGTGGTGAATACTTTTTAAAGTTAATAACCCAAAATTTATTTAATCAACCAACCAAATGCATGCATGCACAGACTTTTCTTCATGACACACTTCACCCTCCACATACACACACACACACACAATCCGTTAACACATTGATGAGCCTGATATTCAATCAATGAAGATTAACTTGCCTAAGGTACGTCCCTTCTGTCCACTGCTTTTTTACGAAGGAAGAAGCCCAAATACGATTATGTGGAAGGGGAAATTATGCCAAGATGAGTAGAGCTTAATATATGGTAATTATTTGACAGGATATACTTACACAGCGATTAGCATATCTCCAAGACGAGACAGAGATAGAGAGCGGAAGGAGAGGAGAGGGAGGGAGGAAGAGAATGGAGGGGAAGACGAGGGCTACCTGATAAGGATTTCTTTCTCTCTCTCACTGACAGGGGGTGGTAGGAGACTCTGCGTAGGCAAACTGTTCTTCCATATGTACCTTCACTGATAAGCCATCTCTATAGGGGCTGGGCCAATGCTAAGCAGGCCTGACGTGCCTGGCATACCAGACAGACAGCACGTCACATATCATTCATTACACACATTCTAACACATGCACATACACCTCTTACGCGTGCACAAACGCTGCCACACACGCACAATAGCAGATAAAAGAGCACACACAAAGATGTGGGGTGTGACAAAATTCAGGTATGGCATTTAGCTGACATGCTGACATGCAAAAACACACACACACACACACACACACACACACACACACACACACACACACACACACACACACAGAGACACACAGTCAGCTAATATCCCTCTTCACAATACATGACTGAACATTTGCTGAAACACCCGATACAGACACAGTGCAATCCATTACAGTGTGTTTGTGTGGTGGTGTAGTACATACATCTTACTGTCTGCCTCTGTGTCCTATCGGCTCAGCCCTGCCAATACTCCCACTGTGGAGAGTATATTTGACTAATGCACACTGGCCACAAGTGCAGAACCTTCCCACACACTTATACACACATGCACACACATGCACACACACACACACACACACACACACACACACACAGTGGAATAAGGAATACCTTTCTGTTCCTCTCTGTATGTTGCTTCTGCATTTGTCTTGTCTTATTGATTGTGAGGCAGAGAATCATACATGATCACATACAGTGTACTTTATGACTACCACTGAGGTATGGGAGCAAATGTATGACTTTTATATGTCCCATGAAACATTAGACACTGGTGTCCCCAAGTTGCATCAGGAAAAATCTGAATTTGTAGGACTTCATTACCTCTCAGAATATGTTCTGTTTTCAAATTTTCATCATCATTTTCCATCCGTTTGTAATACTGACAGAAATACAATTAAATGCTGTATGTGTATAGCTGCATCAAAATTAAAGTAGGTAATATGCAGCTTTCTGACATCACACCTGCAAGTCGTGTCAGCGTTACATTTTTAAAGGTTGAGAATTGTATTGTTATACCTAGCTTGCACTTTGTCAATATTTTGTCAACCACATTAATATCAATGAGGGCAGACTACCATAAATATTAGAAACACCTCTTAGTATAGCACAATACAGTTCAACATAGAGATGAATCAACACATATCTAACACAGTTTCAAAACACACTCAACATTAGAGCCTTCATAAAGGCAGGATTTATTGCAGCACTGCATCAGACTGCATTAGTTTTTGCGAGGTGAAGCAAATACACTAGCAACTGAGCTTACGTGTAGACATGTAGGTACAGTACATCTTGTTTTAAATTGTATCATAGTTCATTTATGGTTATAGTGGTTATAATAAACCCCACAGTTTAAAACAGTTCTTGCCTTCTTGTTATGTAAAAACCTAAATTACACACTGTCCCTGCTCTCTGTAATATTTTGTACAAAGAGAGGATGCTTGGATTAGGGTGAGGGTACATACTGTGAAGAGACAGAATATGAACAGTAAGGGTTAAATAAAGATTATGTAAAGTGATGCAGGCAAACATCTTCTTTATTGTGTGTGGAGGTGTTGGATGTGGTGAAAAGTACTCTCTGAATGGAACAATTGCTTAGTGGTGACACATTAGGATACTGACAACAGAATATCATTTTGGCATATTAAAGTGAAACTATAGAATCAGTTGGGAATCCTATTAAAGCCTGTGTTTATGATTAAGGCTGGTAAATTATAATGTCATGTAAGTATTTTACATAAGTATCTTGTTTATGTTTCTGCATGTATGCGTGTATGTGTATGTGTGTGCAAGTGTGCATATACGCAAATGCGAGACTGTGCATGCATGAGGTTCATTTGTCTAGGGTAATATTTCCATTTGTGCTAAAAGGCGTTTGAAAACAATCAAATCTTGAATGCATTATGGTGTAAAATGAAACAATGTCTGCCTGTCATTCTTACATCATTATGTAGTGTATTATTATCAAATGAGGACATCAAAAAGGGATTTGCCTGTGTGATTTCTGTCTTTCACACACCTCTCAACCCAGGCTGAGGCTGACCTCACCCCACCACAGCCTCCCAGTCCTTTTAATCATGCCTCTTTTTGTCCTGATTGAATATTTATTGGCTTATTTATTCTTAATCACAGACAGCCGCTTGTCTGTCCCATCGAATTCACCCCCCTCCCCCCACCCATCATACACACTCTCACACACAAACTGTTAAATGCACAGCTGAACCCCTATTCCTGGTTGCCCCTGGCAATCTCTCATTGGGCCAGTCAGTAAGTTAGTGAGTGCCAGTCATTCAGTGAATGTGTGGGTCAGTCTATCGGTTAGTCAGTCTGTCTTTCAGTGCGATAGGGTTTACCTGTTTGTCAATAGTCGACATCGTTAGTCAGTCAAAGGCCAGTTATGTTTCTTCACACTTTATGCAGTAACAGACATGAAACTGGGGTTGAAAATGAATTTGTCCTATAGTTCTGCGCATTCAAACAGTGGCATGAAAGCCTGAGACGGGGTCGACTCAAGCCTTTTTAGGGGCCCCAAGCCAAACTTTATTTGTTCCTACACCTATCCCCCCATTTAACAGGTAAATTATTGCTCCATAGTGTTCTTAATATTATTTAACGTAATAAAAAAATATTAATGCATCACTCATTTGTTTGAATGCCTAAAAATGACACATTATATTTATATATACAGAGTAGCCTCTGGTGGCCTCTTAGGGAGGAGGGCAAGGCAGCTGGGTCAACAAAGTCTATGACTTTGACACAGGAAACTACTGTTTGTTTCCTGTTTCCTACCAACAGTAAATCTGGTTGCTTTTAACCATGACAGTGAAGATTCCATTACCTTAACTCTTTTAAACCCAAACAATGACCTTTCCCAAACCCCAACCATGTAGTTTCTGTGCCTAAAACAATCCAAACTTTAATCATAGCAGTAACAGGTCAGGAAATGTATCATAATTTAGGTAACAGTCATACAAAAATGCCAATGCCTCCAGTGGTTTTGGGAGGTACTGTAAAACAATGTCATCTTGTCAATATGTACATAACATCGGAAAAAGCTCACGAGTCAAATTAAAGATAAGGAGAAAACAACAAATATTTAGTTTGGAGGACTTGTTGGTAATAATTAATGGGAACAGAATTAGCATAAGACATGTAGTGAAAAATAACAAAGCTAACAATATAGTAGCATCCAAGCTAGGTTATCATTTTAATGTTTTCCTCCTCTAAACCAATTGGATAGTTTTACATGTCTCAGCAGCTGTTTACTAGATTTAAAATAAAGGAAACAAACCTGTTATGATGTAATATATGTTTCAGTACAGATCATGCAAATACAGAATAGACAAAGTATTAAAAAAAAAGACAAAAATAACACATTTCTTGGTAAATGCTTAAAGGGACAATCCACTGATTTTACATATTAAAATCTGTTCACTCATCATGGTAAGTAGTACTCAGAGTGTGAAAACATTAAGGTGTTTTATGGTTTTGGAACTTTGTCAAGTCTTAGTTACTCTTCTTAAAATCTGTTTCTTGTGAGTTCCCCCAACTTCATTGGGATGTGGTACTAAATCACAGAGATATCCCTTTAAAGCTGTTATGTGTGAAGTTCCTGGATGCTACCACCACTTTCCACAAATAAAACTTGATCACATTAAAATTCTACTCATGGGGGCTTTAAATTATGGCAAAAATCAACAGAGGTTGTCACACTTAGATACTTTGGCGGTGCACTGGTATCTGCTGGATCCTTAACAGCTGCCAATTTTGGTGATGCCCTGAACAGGCTATGTGTGGAAAGCTCTATGGATGACGTATGAACATTCGTATGATTCTCATTCACAGAAAGTATGAAGTAGCCATAGTCAGTCAGTCAAAGGGTCTCCAGTGAGTCCTCAGTTCAGCCTCCTCCACCTCTCATTGATTTATCTCCAGCACAAGCCCAAAGCACATTATCCCACCAAACATGAGCGTGTGGCTGCCTGGACCCTGTTACCCCCAACCAGAATAACACCAGGTAAATGACTTTCTAACTACCCACTCATTGTTTCCCTCTCTATCGCCCTGTCTTTTCCTCATGCCGTCCTGCTCTAATTGAATCACCATAGACTCAGTGTATCAATTCTAACTTTGCTATTGAGATTTAATCGGGTGTGCAGGAGACCGGCTTGGCGAGCCAAGGGGTCCTTTTGTGAGAGGCCCATCTGTTGGTGACACAAGGGCCCCAGATCGGGCCTGGCCCAGAAACAGAGCGGGGGTGTGGGAGAGATGACAGGATGGCAGGATGGGCCGCTTCCCTCAGTGCAACCCAAAACCTCCCACCTCTCACTTTTTGGATGTCTGTCTAGACTTCTGCTGTCACAACACACACACAAAAGCGTACACATATCTGATGGTATTACCATACTTGGGAGGACACATATTGATGGCATTGAGGTTTATTGCAACGTGGGTCTTGTTTTTAAAGTTTTGTCCAATTTACTTCCAGTAATAATAAGATTGTACTCACTAAGTTAATTGCCAAGATCTGGAAATGCAGTGAGATAGCTAAAACCAAAGACCTGTCATAGGAATACTTACATATTAGATGATTCCAATTCACCTCTAATGCTAACATGCAGTGCAGGAAATAGTGTGTGAAAGTAAGTGTGTCTGACTTTTGTGCAGGCAACCAGAATGTACCGTCACATGATCTATAGCTTTAAATGTTTTAGTTGCCTAACTAAACCTTTCCTTTACCATTTACCGTTTATTTTCCACCATGATCTTTCCCTAACCTACCCTACCTTACATATTGAAGTTCCCATGCATATATGGCAGTAAGCAAGCCTTTTAAAAACAATGGAATTGAACCCTGAAGCTGAACAGTAAAGTTTTTACCCAAACTGTCAGTTGTAAACATCCATTACAATTTACAGACCAACATCCAGCTTCTTTTTTGTCTAAATTCCTGCTAAATGAGCAGAGTTGGGCATTTTACTTGAAAAAATGTAATAAATTCTGCATCACATTCAAAAGTAATTACAGTAATAGTACTAATGACCCAACAGCACAATTAATTACTTTCACTACTCATTACATCCTTTCGTTACTCATCGAAGGAGCCTTCCAAAACCAAACACCAAATCCTCCTCACCCACACATTACATCTTCTGAATTTAACACTTGTAGAAATAAGACATACAACTAGCCTCTGGCTTGATATTTGGAGTATTAACTGACCATCTGCAGCTAGTTTAGCTTCCTGCATAATGATCTCCAGAATGAAGCTGGTTCACACACCCTAAAATTTTGAAAAAAACAAACAAAAAAACAGATGATTGCTGAATGTAGGCTAACCAGTGGCTATTTAGCCAGCTTAGAGGACAAGACATATAAATAAGATAATTTTGATAGTAGTGGAAGGTGCATTTGTTCTTCCTTTTGGCAGAGGCAAGCCCCCCACCTCTAGCCATTGTGCTAGGCTAGGACATCCAGAACCGTTTTAACCAGTCTGTCCACTGAATACACAAATAGGAAAGTGAACCCCCTATCCAGTTCCTAGTAAGACAGCAAACAAGACAACCACCAAAATAAATAATAAAGTACCAGAGAATTACTGGGATTGGTAGCTGTAAGGTAAGAATTTCAAATTGTAATTACTCACTCTAATTCCAGCACTTGTTACTGAGAAAATAATAACATTAGTGTAACATATTACTGTTTAATGAATAACTGTCCAACACTGGCAATTAGGGATCATTACTTACATTCCTGCTGTACACACTTTCAGTTAACTAAAGGGGTTTAGTGCTGTTTGCTTGTTTACAACCTGTCTGATCGTCTGACTCCATGTGTTTGTTATCCCATCTGACTTCATTGCCACCATGTTCCCAGATCTCAGCAATTACTTTGGTGAGTACAATGTTATCATAACCATTAGAAATGAAAGCCAAAACTATGAAAATAAGACCAAAATTGTAATAAAACTGAATTATCCCTTAACCCAAGATCTCTTACTAAAATAGCCAATTAAAGAAGTGACAAAGGACATAATACCTATGAAAGATTCTCACAATTTGTCCCTCATAAGTGTTGACATACAAGAATGTATACATACACACACAGAGAAATAAATGCTTGAGCATCTCCACATTTGCATTCAGACACACACGCAAATGCAGAAACACCTACCAAACAAATACCAATATGCTCACAAGGAAGCGCACATATGGCACATACACACTTTGCACAAACGCAGCATGCAACTGAGGCCGCACACACACATGCATGAACACAATACACCATAGGGCGGCACACGAGGCGACTGAGAAAATCAGCTTTTCACCTCTCCAACAGAAATTGATCATGACAGCATGCATACAAAACACACACGCACACTGCCTTTGTAATCCCCCGCCCCACCATCACCACTCACATATATACTGACAGATCTGTGTGTGTGTGTGTGTGTTTGTGCATGTGTGTGTTTGTGTGTGGAGTTTGGGGGGTGCTGTTGGTCATATCGGCAGCGCTGATAGGTTCCAGCTCAGCATTCTTATCATTCACTGGGGTTGTGACCTCTCTGTAAATGGCCTGACAGCAGGGAGGAGTAGTGGGTCTATGTGTCTGTATGCGTCTGTGTATGTGTGTGTGTGTGTGTGGTGTGTGTGTGTACACTGAGATGTTTATGAATAAGGAAAATGAAGAACCACAGGGCACAATACCAATGACTATCATAGGAAAATTGCCATGGTGATGTGAGGATGATGAAGATAAGGAGCAGGTAGAGGAGGATGACAATCCTGATCATGGCCTGGATGTTTGTGTTGGTGATGATGAAATAGAGATGACCTGATACTCACACTAATTGTGAGACATTTGACACTGCCTTCCCACCAATAGACTTCTAGGGTTTAGTTTTTTTGGTAACTGATCTATCAGCTGTTCTGATGTCACTTTTATGTAGGAAAGGAAGTGGAAATTTTCAGTTTACTGCTTAAATGCAATGTCTTACATTTGCAATAGTAGCATTACTGTGGACATATACTGAATGTAACCTCTCTAATTTCTCTGAATAAATAACAATAAAATATTAACCTGATGTGCCAGATGGTTTGTTACATAGAACCATCTGAGAAGTCGTCCTTGGAAACTGTTTGGAAAAGGGCAGGCTCTTTCAAAAACCACTTGGCAGGTGATTAGATGAACCATCTGTCTATCACTGTCTATCACCGTCTATCACCATCTTACCTTGCAAGGCAGCTGGATTCACCAGATCACGTGAGAATCCTCATAGGATGCTGTATTGGTCTGAACCACTGGTGGTTCGGACACAAGCATGTAACTTGACAAGATGGATTCTCACGTGATCTTGTGATGTTGTGATCTTAAGAATCCAACTGCCTCGCAAACAAAATATGGCAACAAATAGTAATAATGGAAACACACTTTATTGAATCATAATATACTGTAGTTGTTGCCTCACTGGACAGATAAGCAGATAATTACATAGGAAACTCTCAAGGGCTGACTGACTGTGACCACTGTTGGCAGTTTTGACAATGTTGTTTTGCGAGCTTTTTTTTTTTTTGAAAAAATTAAAATGAACACATTTCAGTATGAACTGACTATTGAAAACTATGTTTGTTTGTCTAATAATTATAATGGCATTGAGCTGCGTCAACTGATCATCTAAGATTTCTCTAGATAGTCTGAACAGAACTGCTGGAAGTCTGTAGTTGTGCAACAGACTGAAGAATTCTGTGACAATTGAACTGTAAGATATTGTAAAAGAAAAAGAAAAAAAAAACTGAAGGGATCCTTAGACATGTGTTTATTCATAACATTTTCCTTTGCGATGAGAAATCTATTGCAGAAGAGTTCATTATCCAAATAAAGTCGTAGCTGATATGGCAAAATTGGCAGCTTGTTTACAACCTGCATATTTGTCTGAACACTGTTTACATGTTTATTTACATGTTTATTCTTTGGTGAGTTCAATGTTATCTTACCCAATAAAACTGATGGCCAGAGCTACAATACTATGAACAGTGAAATCCAAATAGAACTACAAAAGTAAAATCCAAATTGAAATAAGCAGTCGTTTATTCTTAAGTGAAATAGAATTACTGGGACTAAAGCAAGATTCATGACAGTAGGCAAATATCTCGCTAGTGTAGCTGGCTAGCAAAAGTTTTTAACCCTATTTTTTTCATGAATATAAGTATTCATGAAAAGAATAAGGTCAGGCATTGTTTTTTGTGTTTAATTTGTATTTTGGCCATGGCTAAATGCAGTGTCATGTGTCATTAGCATTGCTTTAGAATGATGATTAAACTACTGTATTGGCTGCAACTTTGTTTGAGTCGTCCTGATCTGTGTGACACGGCTCAGTAACCACAAACTGTTGTTGGGCCTGCACAGGTGCTGATTGGCTCAGTTGTTTCAAAGGGAGAAGAACTTCTGAGAATCAACACCAGACTTAGAATCACAAGAGCAAAGTTGAGAAATAGTTAGGTGAATCATGGATCTGGAAGCAGATGAAGTGGCTGATGATGTCTGGATTTATTTGATTGGATGATGTTGGTGTTGATTATGATTAGCAACAGGATGATGGTGGCTACAATGATCACAGTGATTAAGGTCAGTGTGGTGATCATGGAGATCATGGTAATGAAGATGGTGATGATGATATACAGTACAGTTGATTTGATTGGTCTGATTGAACTGCTGTTGCTCATCCTGTTTCGTTTTGGTTTTTTTTCTTGTATGTTTGTTTCCAAAAAATTATTGACCCGGAAGGATTTACTTACATCACCAAAGCACCTATACATCACCAACAAATACACACACACACACACACACACACACCACAAATTAGCACAATGCACAGGCGGGGCACCTCAGCTGGCCTCCACACCCCAGTTGACACAGGCCTGACCTCTGTTTTGTGTGTGTGTGTTTGTGTGTGTGTCCGGCTGGTTGGCCATACTCAGGGTGGGCTGTCACTCCACTCACCTCTCGCTGCCAACAACAGAAGAGGGGAGAGGAGGGGGGCAGTCTGGCATGGCTTGAAGGCAGGGGGGGGGGGGGGGGGGGTGGCTTGAGGGTGACATGAGTGTGTGTGTGTGTGTGTGTGTGTGTGTGTGTGTATGTGTGTGTGTGTGTGCGTGCTTGTCCTTGCCTCCTGGAGTCGCCTGGTCAATTAAATTCACATTGAGGATAAATGATTTGCAAATGATATACAAACAAGTGAGTGTCCCGTCCTTGGGTGGCTGTCGAAGTTCAGGATTAAAATGTGCAGGCACACGATCAAAGAATGTTCACAAACATTAATATGACACTGAGAAAAAAAAATGAATAAAGCATTTTATACAAATATTTACAGTATTGTTTCCAGATTTGTTCAGAGATATTGATTTTGGGAACTCTGAAGAGAGAATATGAGCTATATAATCCACTCAAAATCACCTTTGTCTTGCTTTTCTATATAATAAATGATCAAACTTATGTTTTTGTATGTTTTATTAAAATGGCAAGTCACATACTATTTACATTACTGCTGATAATTTTCCAAAGCATACACTGAATATGCAATTCTTCCCTCCAGGCCTCCATTGATTTTCTTTCGTTTCGGTTTAGACAATGTCAGGCTGGGTGCCGAACCTCAGTACTGAAAGTTGGAATCAAATGTCTGGTCAGAGTCACAGGCTTGCTTACATATCGTTTGATCAGATATTTCATGATCTAAATAAGGAAACATTTCTAACTTCAGCCTACATTTAACTTTGGCAAGATTCTGTATTTAATGGGGAACCCCATTGCTTTTACACATCAAGTTCAGCTCACTTGTCATGAGGAGTATTATGAGTTCTACTCAGCTTGTGAAAACAGTAGTATCATGTCTGTGGGGTTATTTTGATCTTGGCTTAGGTTTGAAACATTAAGACAGGGAGGGGCTAATGAAAGATACTAAATTGCATCATGGGAAGGATCCAGTGTTTAAGAGAATAAAGTCAGAGTACTTCTACTGCTTGGATCTTTTTTTTTTAAAAATTTGTCTCTTTGAAGTCCTGCAGCTTCATGGCAGTACAATCCTAAATTAGTGAGTACTCTTTTAACACTTATGCCTTTAATGGTTTGGCATATTTTGTTAAACGATAAAAACTAAATTTAACATAAACAAAATATCAACAAAGTGACTGATAAGTATTTGTATGAAAACTCAGTTTATTGTATTGGTACAGATATTGATAATTTCCAAATGATACCCACAGCCATAAAATACTAAAAATAATTATAAATAAATAAAAAAAAATTTTTAATGTTTTGGTCAGTTTCACCATCACAGTAATTCAGTTCACATGGACTCGCTTGTAGGAGAATCTAAATCTGACAGTTGGCGGCTGCACAGTGTTGCATTTATCCTATGAGCTATGTTGAAAGAAAATAAAATAATAATAAAAGGAGAATGTAAATTTGACCGCTGTTGTTATGGTGCTACTGTATTCATTATTTTTATAGGTAATTGTATACCGATGACTTGACTGTATCATTATCCCAACAATAGAAATACAGGTGACACAACAAAACTGAGGGCACTTAAAAGAATGTTGGAATATATTTAAAAGGGTTAGTTCACCCAAACAACAAAAATAGATCTTTTTTCCTCATTGAACTCTAGTGGTATTGCAGATATATTTTTGTTGTGTTTGTCCTGGTTTGGAGTGATCTCTCATTGGAATTCAGCAGAATTTTGTTTTTGGTGGGCACAGCAAAGTAAAATGACATTTAAAAGTGTTAAATTGTTTTTATAATTTAGGTTAACTGAAAAAAAGGTGAAGACATGTCTTTTGGCTTATGTAGATTTGTTTGTCTTAATGTTGTTTGACTCTTTATACATTTATGACAAATGCTGCTCCTTCAGATGAACACATAAAGTGTAAATGGATAGTATTGCAGTAATGATAGGATGGTATGCCTGTTTTTCTGCAAAAACTGTACTTGGTGTTAATTTCCTAATCTCACACAGAAAAAGGTTTCCTGACTGGGGTCAATTTCTGTGTGTGTGTGTGTGTGTGTGTGTGTAAGCAACAGAGAATGAGAGAGAAAGAGAGAGAGAGCATCAGGCATGGAGGAGACCCCCTTCTGGCTATCCTCTGAGGGGTTGATGATACTAAAGACACTGGAGAGCGCCCCGGCTGTGAACCCCCCCCCCCAACACACACACACACACACACACACCAACCCTCCAACCATTCTGTTCTCTTTACAACTTTACAAAATAGGCTTTTAATTTAGCCGAGCGGCCGGGGCGTGTGGGGCCCGCCAGCATCAATCATCATGAGGAGGCTCAGGAGGCCAGGCCGTCCCCTGGGCCCTCTCACTGACAAGGATGTCCCCGCACATGCACACACACATACACACACACACACACACACACACACACACATATACACATAGACACGCACAGGCTCACACACTTCTTCCTTCTGCTCTTTTATACAGACACTGGTTCATGAGACCTCAGGACCTTATCATTCTCTCAAACAGACACATACACATGCACATGCTTGTGCACATACACACACACACACACACACACACACACAAACACACACACACTCTCTCCATCCCCTCCAGGCTGTAGATGATGAGACCAGACTGAACACAGATGGGAAATGGAGGGAATATGTGGAAATGGAGTGTCTCTCCTGCTCTGTATTTTTTATATTGTTTATTATATTTAATCTTAAATAAAACCAGAGTAAACCACATGCCAATACATGTACAGTGTGTATGCACCCTAACCTCAGTCTCTTTCTAGTTAATTTTTTATTTTTCTTTCTCTTTTTGTCATCTTTTTGGAATCCTTTGTACAACCATGTTCTCCTCTAAGCCAATTTGTATTTGAATTGCAAACATTCATTTCCATTTTGGGTTCATGTGCCTACCTC
This sequence comes from Thunnus thynnus, assembly GCF_963924715.1. Taxonomy (NCBI): domain Eukaryota; kingdom Metazoa; phylum Chordata; class Actinopteri; order Scombriformes; family Scombridae; genus Thunnus; species Thunnus thynnus. The sequence continues at coordinate 2,671,663 of NC_089523.1, forward strand.
CTTTTAATTGGATTTGGATCTTTTCCAAATGTTCAGTGTGTACCCAGCAATAATTATATTCCCAAAGAGATCTGTATGAATTTTGTCACTGACTTTGACGGCTTGTCGGCATGTCAGCGGCATGACACTGATACTTTATTGCATGAGAGACGCCTTGCATGAAGCAAAATGTCAGCAGGACATCATGTCTGGAGGAGAGAGAGTACATAATGGCTTTTAAGACTGTGAGATATGATGAGTCTCTAGAGACTTAACATCTTTATGGTTCAGCAGTGGATGGAATTGTGTGTTTTATAAACAGTGGTGAAAAGTAAATAAGTATGTTTACCCAAGCACTGTATTTAAGTACAATCTTAAGTTAACGTACTTGTATTTTCATTTATTCAACTTGTACTCCACTACATTAGAAATATAGCTAGGGGACTCACAAGAGACATTTTTAAAACAATTGTCAAAATTAAAACAAGAGGCCGAGATATCCTGACTTTTAGTCCCTTGTGTGCGTCAATTTCCAAAAATGCTCGATCCTACACTTCCCAAAATGCAACTTGATAGAGCTGATATGCCTAGTAAACGCCCATGTCTTTCAAACTCCACACCCCCAGCTACTAAAATAGGCTTTCTGTAAAAAAAATAATTGTAGTGTCCAAACCCAAGCCAAGACAACCCTGATGACATCACTATGACATCATCACAGTTATTCTGTCAGACCTGAAGCTCATGATGGAGGACATCATGCAAATATTTTCACCATAGTGAATAAAGTGACTCTAACAGAATATTGGTGGAGTGCCCCTTTAAGGATTTACCTATAAAACAGTCAGTCAGTTTATAAAATAAGATTAATTGTCATGGAACTGCTCAGATTATCTCCCCTTCAGATAGCTACAACATTAAAATGCTGGGTTCCACACTCTAAGAGGCCATACATTATTAAGGATTTAGAAGTTGTAAGTAATAGCTCAATTATTGGTTAATAATTCATTAATTCTAATCATAACCCATTAACAAGGAGAACCTTTGGGATGCCAGGTTGTCCTCCAATGGGACGTTCAACCAACCACTTACCTTCTGAAAAGGAGCTACAGGGCAGCCGGGCCAAAATCAGATAATTAACAACTTATAGACATTTACAACAGCAGACTTGATGGCTCAATGGACAATAAGAATCCCATAAGCCTTTATTGGTGACTAACAAACATTAATAACTGCAGTTTGTTATACCTTGTAAGGGGACATTCTGCATAATGAATACTTACTTTTAATATTAATGTAATGGTGATCTTTTGTAGCACCAAACTCTGACAAAAAAAAACCCTCACTATGGCAGCAACAAAGCTGACACAGATGAAGCCAGATAATGAGTGGTTTTGATTCAGGCCTAGTACTTTTTATATACAAAGTCTGTGTGCTGTCTTCCTCCTTCTCATTTTTACAGTAGCCCAGTATCACCAGGAATTACATCCATATTGTATGATTCTGGATGATTTAAATCCAGTGCCAATGTTCAGTGTCAGTGCAGGAAGTGGTGTGCCCTTTATGTAGTGAGACCAACAATCTGTGGAGGAATATGTACTGCTGTAGCCTACTTACTGCTCAGAAGAAAAACAAAAAAGAAAACACAGAAGATGTGATGTGCATCTTTTGAATCACTCACAGAAGAAGGATGGAGAATTTCTGTCTGAATGACGAGATGGCAAAGTTGCTTGTGCTTGGTTTGCGTTAATAATTTTCAGGTGACATACTCCACCGTGCAACAACACCATGCAGGTGACACACTCCACCATGAAATCATTCTTAGGTAGCTCAAAGCGTTCATGTACTAGCAGGGAGCAAGTTTGGGGTGGTGGAGATTGGAGTGGTGGATGGGTGTTGTAATTAACATTCACCATTTAATTAATTGTAACATGATAGTTTTCTAACCAATAGTTTAGTTGCCTAAAATATACTGTAGTTTATTTGACATACCCATGTACCTTTGCAATACCTTAGTTGCCATATACAGATGTTTTAGAAAGCATGAATTTGAAAAACATTAGCACTGGATATAAAGAAAAAATCTGGCGCTAGTGTTGGTTTAAAGCCACCAGCACCAGCACAACATTTTCCTACTGTCCAGAAAGAACACAAGGTAAAAAGTTTGTTGTTCCTTGCGGACTTATTAAACCGACACTTTCACAAGTGTGTCTTCACATGATTGACATTGTGGACAGATTGTAGAACCAGGCCTAGCATCATGAGACCGAATAAAACTGCGGTTTGACGTATTATCCTTATCCTTGTTAATGTGTCAAACTGTTGGTCAACATTTATCTTTGAATGTATATTAAAAGAGTCAAATGTTGATGAAGAAAACAATCAATTGATATCAGTAAAGCATGTATCATTCTGTTCTACATCACCCCAAATCTCTGATGTGATGTTAATGATTGTGGTTGAATGAAATGGGAAGTTTGACCATCACCACTACTACCCTACATCTTTCCCTCTCTGTCTCCTCTCCCCCTCAGTCTCTCTTCTACCTCTCTCTACCTCTGTCTTTCTGGTCGTGTGTAATCAGATAAACTGAGCCGAGAGGTGCGATAAGGAAGGGGCTCCCTGGGGTGCTATGTCACTCCCTCCTTCCCTCTCCTCCCTCCCTCACCACCACCACCACCACCACCCCACCCGTACACCATCCACCCTCCACCCCCCAGCTCTATCTTTGCTGCCGGTGGCGATGGTGGTTTAGTATGCATAGAGCTGAGCTATCTGGTCCACTGCACCTTGACTACCCCCCCCCCCAACCACCCCCCAACAAACACACACACACACACACACATACACACAAAATCACATTCACACAACTCACCACAACAGTATTCACCTATGCATGCACCACCACAGTACACACAGCATCAACACACACACACACTCTACCATTACTGATGTTGGGGAAAGGTTGTTTCTGTACACACACACACACACACACACACACACACACACACACACATACAATACACACACAATAGGTCTACCTTGGAAACCTTGTATTTTAAGTTAGAAGCTGTGATCTGTCACTCAAAGGAATCTGACAGGAAGTGGCACTAAAGTGGCAGAGGCTCTTCCACATGTCAGAGGACTGTACTGTTGATGTAGGAAATAAAGACTGATTCCCTTCAATTATAGTCTTAATTGTCTCTCATCTGTCTCTGTTCTTCTTTCTGTCTCTGTCTCTTTGTCTCCCTCCCTGAATATGACCTTTCTCTTTACAGAACTGCTTGGATCAGTAATTGCCTGTTCTGGTTTATCAGGGTAGACTGTATGTAAATGCTTGGTGATGAGTCGTGTGGTGCTGTGTCCCAGCATAAGAGAGCTGTCTATTAGGGGTCTGCATCTGTACTGTTTGTGTCACAAAAATATTTGTAGTCATATCTGTGGGCTTTATACCAGAAATGGGGGTGGCTTACACCGGAAGATTTTGGCTGGACCAGCCACAGACCAGCCCTATAACCCCAAATGTCTGTCCGTCACTGACTGACTCACTGAGTGATGAAGTTACACCACTAGACGCCCTGTCCAGTGTTGGAGTTTACCCATTGGCTGTTGCTCTTTCAAAATAAATTAGTGCAAATAGTTTCTATTATGTTTTCAGGGGGTGTTACAGCAGAACCCGAGCACAGCAGTGGGACTGAGAGTGAGCGCAGCCCCAAAATAAGTTTTAAAAATAAACATTTACCGACCGAACAGAACACCAACCCGCAGATACAAAGAGACACGACAGATCCATTTTACCAGTCTGCAAAGTGGCTAGCAGCTGGTTAGCATAGTTAGCATCATTAGCATAGCCATGCCCATGCTGTATGTAGCCCATAGACTGTATGAAAGTAAGGTATAGCTGCGGTATTTCTGGTTTAACAGCACCATGCTGGGCAGGTGACAGGTGTGTTTACAGTGTTTGTGTGCTTTGAAAGACTTCATGGCCCGAATATAAAGTCACACAGCTTACAGACTGTTAGCCTAGCATGCTAATCCTTTGTAAAGAGTATTGAATTTAAACATAAGTACACATCAAAACAGCAGGAGGGGACATCCTTCATGAATAATTAACCATCAAATTAAATTTTAGAATATGGTCAAATTGAAGCAGTCTTGACGGCAGATTCCTTTTACATGATTAACCATTCCAAAACTTCTAGACAAACTGGAAAACTGTGTTTCACTGTCAGAGACAAGCCTAAAGTTGATAGTCCTATCCTAAAGATGGAGTCCTATCTCCAAGACAGGAGACATTTTCTCTCACCAAGTGGACCAACATGATGTGTGGAGTTCCCCATGGCTCAATCCATGGGCCTCTTTATTATTTACGTATTTCAGTTGGGCCAATGGAAGCATGAAATGTGCTATACAAGTACACTTGCTCTGCAAGTACTGCAAGTACACTGACGAAGGCCATTGCTGGGATCCAGGAACAGTGACATTGCTACAAAGAAGTCTGACAAAAGTCAGACATTCATAGGGTTAGACAAAGCTATTTGGAAGAAAAGGTGAAGGCAAACGGTTATAAACATCCATCACACTTTAATGGCAAACTTTCTGTTCAACTTTGACCCACCGAACATTCTGTAGTTCAGACTTCATGGAATGTTATTGAATAAATGTAGAAATGTGTGGTGTCTAGCTCATGACCTTGTCACTCCCCACAAGGAAATACCAACTTCAGCACAGGGCGGAGTGGGAAGCAACATTAATAAGAGTCAGTGTCTACAGATGGATTCTAGGGTGGAAGTTGGGTTTTTGAAATGTTAAATAAACAGCAGAGGCAGCAAGGGAAGCAGTGGCAGCAAGCTACAGCATAGCTTTGGGTAAGCAGTGTGGCAGCGGCCATGCAGCAAAAGACTGAGCATAGCACTGACGACTTAAAAACACTGCTGTGGTCAAAGGGGTGCATTGGATTTATGTTGCAATGAAAGGAATATGCCCTGTGAGTGTAGTGGCACACTCAAGTTGACTGCCGGAACTAGCTCCGAGGTTTTACTTCCAAATAAAGTAGCATAATCAGACTTAGTTTTAGTGATGTTGCTGTGTTACCAGACTGCAGAAATTACTTTGATGAGTTATCTGATAGAAAAGATAACCAACTGTACTAAAGTGAGACCCAATTTGTAATAAATTGGAATCCTCCTGTAAATGGCTTTGCTGCCTGATTTGCAATATCTAGAGCAAGCATGTTGAGCAATAACATACAGTGTGTCTTAATTATGAAGCTGAGGTGGTTGACTTGATCATCTGATTCAGCACAGAAAGCACTTCATAAGCATAAGTATTTCCCTACATTTTAAGTGTCAAATCAAATCTATGTAGTAATTATGTAGTAATAATTAATTGTATTGCCTTGTATAGCCTCTTTGTATTTAGTCACATCTAAATCAAGAAATTTTATTCTTGTCCTGATCTCTTTGTTGTCTTTCCACTTCAACTATAACATCATGAAAACCAAATATTTTCACGCATTATAACAAGAGGACAAACTCCAAAATGCAGTTGTTCTTCACTTAGTACCAATATCCCTAATAAGTGAATAGAACATAAAATCTTCCTTGTAAAGTTTACATAATTGTTTATGTTACTAATTGTTTGGCTCTTATTTGACTAAGTGATTAAATGGGAAAAGACAGTGCTTCACACATAAAAGAGCACTTTGACAGGGACAGTCAACGCGTCATGTTTATTCTGTCGATGGAATCGGTCAAACCCAAAGTTTGTCATAGCAAAGTAAATTGCAGTTGTCAGGTGAAATGATTTGTGTGTGTGTGTGTGTGTGTGTGTGTGTGTGTGTGTGTGTGTGTGTGTGTGCACTGGGGGAGGGAGGCAGTTGTTAGCCTGTGCAGCTAGCGGCTGGTGATAAGACAAAGGCAGGTTGTTTGCTGTCTCTGTCTGTGCTGCCTGGCTATTAAAGGTAACCTGTTATCTGATGGAGGCCTGGCTGGACACAGCCTGTCTGACTGACCAACTGGACACACCGCTGTGTGTGTTTGTGTTTGTGCTTGCATGTGTGTATCTGTCTGCTTCCAGCTACAGTCCTTGAACCTGTAAATCCATTGCATGTATGTGTGTGTGAGTGTATGTGTGCATTCAGACTCTATAACTGCCTTTATACATGTTCAGTCAGTGGAGTGGAGCGCCAGCTATCCTCCCGTTGAATTGCTTTGTTTTGTTCCTGGTGAGTGTGTGTGTGTTGTTTTGGCACTGGCTGGTCAAGTGGCTCTTCCCTTGTCTACTGCATCTACTGTGTGTGTGTGTGTGTGTGTGTGTGTGTGTGTGTGTGTGTGTATGTGTTTGTGTGTGTGTGTGTTCAATGTTTGGTCCTCAGAAAATATGAACAAACACAAAACATCAGTACTCCAGCCAGTAATTCAGTCATGCTCAGATTCTGTTACATATGCGCCGCAATTCATTGGGATCTGAAATTACCCTTTCCACTTTTCTACCTCCATGCGCCCATTACTGCATGTCATTTTGAAAGTCTGTGCAGAAAATGAAGAGGGTGAACTTTGACCTCAAACTTGTAATCACATTCAAAATTTGTGTAAACCAGGAACTGCCAGTAGCTAAAGAAGCATGACTTTTTATGGTACAGATTTACGAAAATGTAAATTACCCAAAAAAAGTGCTCAGGTAAATTCTGCAGCTCATTCACTGACCTTCATGCCAACATTACACTTAATTTGACAAAAAAATCTTGACAAAAGCTCCATGATTCCTTTTTTAATTTGCGTTTCTCTCTCTTTCTCTCTCTCTCTCTCTCTGTCTCTCTCTCATTCACTGTTTCTTCCTGCTATAGTCTCTCTCCTTCCATGTGTTTCCACTAAAACAGTGCAGTGTAATTGCCTCTCCCATAGTGGTCAGTCAGCAATGCTCAATCAGGTGCTGAGGGTATTTGTGTAAATTTCCATTCCCTCCTCCCGTATTTTGCGCCTCTAAAAAGGAACATCCTAAAAAAGCTGGGCCGCAAATCCATCAATATCCCCAATCATCTTAAAGACTCTTAAAAACTGATTTTTAGTTAAATTTTAAATTTTAAATTTAATTTAATAATTTCAATACATTACCTTGTCAATGCAATGTGTCTGTGAACCACGTCACACGCCACAACATGAAAAACAACAAACACAATGCAAATCACACAAGGTTTCAGGCAGCTGTGATACCAACATGTCAACAACAGATGATCAATATATTGGGGAGATGTGCTCTCTTTGAGTCTCTCAAAGACAGCCCACAATTTTCACTTCACACATTGTGCTCCAGCAAGCCTCAGTGTGCATTTGCTTGAGGCAGAGGTCATCTCAAGTAGGCTTAACAAGAGAGGACTGACAGGTCTCCTCCTCTCAGACATCAAAATGAACCCTTCTGACATCTGACTGGCTGAAAAATACAGACTGTCATTGGTAGCTGCTTTCAGTTTGGAAAAATACCTCAAATTTTTTATCAAACCGTCTCCAAAATCAGTTTCTGAATAAAGTTAATAAAGTGATAAATAGGCCAGCTGCAGGATCTTTTTTTTTTTACAAGTCACATATCAGCTGTCTATCTGCCAGTGTTCAATCAAATCTCAGTGAATGTTTTGCAGACTTAAACATATTGGAAAAAGTAAAGTATATCACAGTCTAAGTTTGACTAAAAAAAGAAACTGTGTTTTGGTGAGAAAATCATATCTACACATCTTCCAGTTATAAGATGCATGTTAATGCCAGATGCTACAATTTGGTGGATTTACCCTTCACTACCTCTGTGTGTGCACCGTTCCAAACATCACTTGAATCAAAGCTGAGCCTGCAGCGATGTGAGAGCATATAGAGTTCCAGCAGACAGCAGATCCAGGATTGTACTGACCAGAACTAAATTCTTAACCAAACACACATACACACTACAGAGAGCTTGGTCATTGGCAGCAGATTCTTTGTAGCCTGAGCGACTGCGGCTGCTACTGGCTGGGCCCAATTCAAAGCTGCTTAACAGGACTCATCTGGGATCAGTGACAGATGGACTACCTGTCCTGGAGGCCTGGGCACTGCCAGAGCTCCAAGAGACAGGTAAACCTGGTCAGAGCCCCATGGAGCTCCGAGGACACTTACAGTGTAATCGCAAGATTTGACAGGCGAAGTGCACTTGCACGCATGCTGAACATGTACACTAACACACACACGCAAACAAATGTCTGACCATACTATTCACCCACACCATGACAAATGAGTCTGGCTGGTCCTTTACATTGGGGTTGGGAACCTCCAGGGGTCCTTGAGGAGACTTTGTGATGTGTCCAGTTGGCGGCAGCAAAAATCTGGTTTAATTTCAGAATATTTTAATTCACCTGGAATTATATCACTTATGCCCATTTTCAATCAAATAGTTCCAACTTCTACGGGGCAAACAAACAACAAACTAAACAAACAAATTATGAAAAAAAGTCACTTTTGTGCATTACTGTTTGCCTTTCCATTTGAAGTACTCTTAAGATTGGGTAAATTAGTCCAATAACATACAATGCAAGCATTGTTTGGAGGTTTTTTGTTGTTTTTGTTTTTTGGATGTATGATTGAATGCAGTGTGAGTGTCATCAAACTGTAGATGCTCAAAATGTCCAGTTTTCTGAGCATAGAGGTCGGGAACCTGTATGTGATGTGGTTGAAACCTCGAGTGGGTGAATTTTTTTGTCAAGCCACTGTTTCCACTGTTTCCACTGTCAATTATGAACTTTCAAGCTCAAATAATCCTTGATACTCAAAGGAACAGCGGAATAAAATTAGCTACTGAGACTTCATCTGGAAAAACAAAAATTAACATAGAGAAAGTGGGTACATTTCAAACTGACTTAAAAATGGTCAGAGATTTCTTTAAATTAACATCTAGTGCCAAGTAAACAAGTGCAGTTTTGCTTAATCACTCAGCCATGCCCATCATGAGTGAGAAACAAAACGAGGGCCACCCACAGAACTCCATCTCCAGAAGCTCTAAGGACAAATATTATTACATTACATTACATTAATGGAATGATGTTTGACTGACAAGTGATTTTTGGGTGGTGCAATGCAAAAAACACCACAATGATAAATGCCTAAAAAATGGAGGGACAAACCATATAAAAAACAGAGGATGTCAGCAGTGACAGACGCACACATGCAGGCTGTCCCTCAAAACTGGCAAGTCTCCGATGGCAGCGTAGCGAGGACGGCCTCCTCATGTTGCCATGCTGCCTCGCCCAGCATTGTATCCCCTGTTGCATTTCACACTCGTTTTGCAGCCGCCAGCTGATTCGTCAGCAGCTAAAGGATGGAATTAACTTCGTTGCTGTCATCCTTGGCCTCTCGTCAATTGCTCTTAACTCATTTGTTCTTATTTTGCTGTTGTTTTGCATCCAAAACGGTATGTGTGGCAATGTCAGGGTGGGGTTGGATGGGTAGGTGTTGGGGTGGGGGGCAATAATTAGCGTTGGTATTGAAAAGTAATAACAGTATGGATTAATGTGGGAGAAGTGGAGTGGAGCGCATCATCGAGTGAGACAAATCCAATGCTGGGAATTGGCAGACAAAGCAAGAGGCAGTCAATAGGGATTATGTGGGGGCTAAGCCGCCCCACTTTGGCTGGGGGAGGAGAGGAGGGGTGCGGGTCTTGATGGTGGTGGTGGCAGCTTTTGGACTGGCATCGATACACGTTCATGCAGTTCGGCTCACCGTCGCCGCCGCCTTAGCAGACGTAGCACATGCTCTCTGGTAAAGAGTGTGGGGGAGGAGGGCGGAGATGGGGCTGAGAGGGAGGACGGGAATCTTGCTCCCTCTATTTAGCTCTCATAACTCCACCCACCCAACCACCCAACCCTCCTCCCCTCCATGAGGCCCTAGATCCCTCCGCCCTCCAGGGGAGGTGGCGCATTGGCACTGCCAGAGCCGGAGTCTGTGCCAGCTGGGCAAACACTCAAGTCGTTGACAGAATAAACACCTTGCAAATAGAAGCAGAGATGACACAGCCTCAGACACAGCGAGCAGCACGACTCCCGATACATCAGCAGGTCTACACTCGCTCCTTTACTACATATGAGGAGGGACTGAGGGTTGGACCGATATATCTGTTCTCACAGTATACAGAGCTGATATTAGCCTTTTATTAAAGTGTATTATGCCTATTGTATGTATGACTGCATATGTATAGTCATTTGTACTATACTGTAACTGTTGTGTATCTTCACTTATATCATTGTCATACACTCATTTGTTTATCCAGTAATAAACAAGAATAAAAAAAAAAGATCTACCAAATGAGGCGCATGGGAAAAAATTGTCACACTCACTACCCAACAAGGCTGCTAATAGACAAGATTTAGGCTTAGAATTTTAAACTCATTAGTTTAGTTTATATAAACTAGCCCGCGATAGTCAGTCCTCTGTCGAACTGCCTATGATGTGTTGCTCAAGTGAGTCAACCTTGTTCCAGTTTTGCCTGACTGTGCTTTAGACAAACTGCCTTTTTTTGATACCATCCTGCCTTAGTCCTGAGTTTTGTCTGCCTGATCCTGCTGCCAATCCGTTACTTAGTGCTATAGCCAATATGACTAGTTTTATTTGTGACAGAGTAAAGACTGTTATTTCTCTCTACCTCTGCCTCATGCTTTTGGATCCAAGTGCTTCCTGAGGTCATTGCAGTGATGACATACTAGGTGTGCTCTTATACCCACACTTGAAATCTTGGGCATTTCTGTGTGTTTTCATGTGCCACATGTATTGAGCAAGTGTGTCCTACGTCTGCCAAGTGCCATCACTCGTACACTGAAGCAGTATTAAAATGCGTTCTTGTTATCTCAATTTTGTCCATAATGCACATGTAAGATGGATTTAGGACCAACAACAATCAGCAGATATGAAGAAGTTTAAGTTTATGACATGTTGGATTCAGTGTGAATATTATCTACTGCCAGGCAGAACCTCCACGGATGGTTGTCAAAAATATGTTCCTTCCCTAAACATTTTATCAGACAGACACCATTCAAAATGACATATTATGTGTCTTTATGAACAATAAGCCTGCATAAATCTAGATAAAGATAAGTGTTAATCTAGGATGAATTGTTTTACTTTCTTTATCAATTGTATTAGTCCTTCTGCCGCTGAATATGCTGATTGTCGTTTTGTTATGTGGAAATCAAATAAAACCAATAAAGCATTTGAGCTTGATTGAGACATGCATTTACAAGATTTTATCAGGTGTGTCCCAGTGAGCATGCTCACCCTGACTACAGTCTTAATGAGTACTTGAGTACTGTGGGCAGTTATGTGGGCAGTAGGCAGGTTATGTGGGCAGTTATGGGAAATATGTCACACAAGTAACGGCAAGTGTGGGTAATGGGACAGGCCTGGCATTACATGTTCTGCTTTTCCCTATCGACTGTATCATTGAAAAGTGTGTGCATGTGTCAGTGAATCTTGTTTTGCTCTGACATATCTATCAGCCATCTCTCTCACATATTCCAGCCCTTCCTTGATCCACTTTACCAGTCTCTGCTCAGTCAGCAGAACCACCCAAACTACCTCCAACTTAACCTGTTTCTAATCAGCACGGCACTATTAATAAGCTATTAATAAGTAAAATCCAGATCAAAAAAGTCCAAACTATACAATAAATTGTCTTATAGTACTGTTATTGCTTTTATTTTGAAAATTACTCTTGGTGCTCAAGGCCATGTGGATGTGGAGGATAGTGTTGCACAGTAGGGTGAGTGGTCGATTTACACATGGAGGTTTCCATTTCTGAGACATTCAAAGCTGATTTAAAAAAAATCAAATTGAACTCTGGAGTGTCTGGTTTTTACATTTTTGCATTTGAAAGCATTGCATCAGACCCCATCCTCACCCAGCTGCTTCCTACTGCACGACATGCGGTCAGCATTTCCTGTGAGCTATAGAATGGGTCATATTTTTGGACTCAACATGAAAAAAAACAACATGCAACTAAGATGCTGCAGCACCTCCAGGCCGTTGGGGCAAGCACCATCCAAGATCCCCTCCCGTCCTGCACAAACCGCTCAATGCCATCTCCGTCTTCCTGTAAGTCATTTGTAAACATGTGTTTAGTCTCAATTCTAAACAAATAATCCAATAAGATATGAACAGCCCCATTCTGTCACTTTCTTTCAGCCAAAAGAAGAGAGACACACGAAGCGGCTGGCTGGGAGGAGATTTATGCATTTTCATTTATTTATTCATTCATTCATTCATTTATTCGCTGCCCATTTTCTCTGCATATAATTCTTTAATTTTTATGTTAATGGCCGCATGGGGTGGTGGCCGGGTTTTGATGACATATCTCCAGTGGAGATCCTTGGACGGCTTAGCCCGCCCATCCAAAAATAGCTGTGAAATCCGACGAAATAATAGAAGGGTGGTGGTGGCAGAGAGGGGTGCGGGAGGGGTGGATTTGCGGCAGCTGAGGCTTTGCATTCGAATTGCAGGGTCTGTCTGTAGTGAAGGGACCACCCCCCCGCACCCCCACCACCACCACCACAACACCCAAGAGAGAGAGAGAGAGAGAGGGAGAGAGGAGGTGTTATCGGGTCCTTGCAGCCAGAGCCCCGACTTGTTCCTGAATACCAAATGTGGCAGAGGACCAGAAAAGTGAGTTGTCTTTGTTTTGTCAAGTGTGCCATGACAAAATACTGGGGAGCCCCCCCCTCCATGACCCCTCCTCCCACTCTCATACACACACACACACACACACACACACACACACATGCAGGTGAACTAGCTCAGCAGAGGGACCTGCTTGTTTGACCTGCTGATCATCTTTGCATAAATACAAAGGTACACACACACAGGGTGGTGTATGTGGGGGAGGGGGGGTCTTCACAGGTAGGTGTCCAAACTACCTGAAGCACTGCTGTTGCCATGGGAATGGCTGTCCCTATGACCACCACACACACATATAAAAAGCCTCGGTACACACACAAGTGCACAAATACAATCTTGAGAAATGTGTTTTAGCATGTAATACACACACACACACACATACACATATACACACACAAAAAAGCCAGACACACAAGCCATACACACTTGGGAAATGTGTTTGAACATGTATACACACACACATGCACACACACATGCACAGCAAACCTCTATCTTCACTCTAACAAGTCCCGCTAAATATTCATGAAGCCTGACAACAACAGTGTCCCCTCTCTCTCTTTCCCAGTCTGCCTCGCTCTGTCCGTCGCTCTCTCTCTCTGGTGGTCTTTGTCTTAGTCTCTCGTCCATGTGGCTGCTGTGCGTGTGTGTGTGTGTGTGTGTGTGTGTGTGTGTGTGTGTGGGTGACATCAAACAGCCTTAGAAGGGTGTATTATTAGGCAACCGGCTGTCATCCTCCTCTGATAGCTGCCCGGCCAATGGCTTGATGCAGCCACCTACATCACATACAGTATCTGACATATACACACATAAGCTGAGAGACATGCACTCATGCATGTATACCCAAATTGGAATTCACAAGTTACTTCACCAAAACACCTATGCATGTACCCTGTGTGGATGTCTGTGTGTGTGGCACTGAGCACTAACATGACTGGATGTAGTGTTTTGGGAGCGAAGGGGCTACTGCATGCCTTTTGCTAAAGTTTTTGACTGAGCGCCAGGGTAAACAATTTTGTATTTTTGGCTTGACTGCATTAGAGTACAGCTACCTAACCCAAACCCGAAGGTCATTTTGTTGCATTAAGTTTTGGCCTTCAGGTTTAGTTATTTTCAAGTTTCCCTGGCATTGGCATTAGACCAATAAACTAACTGTCAGTGATGAATGTTATAAAGTAAAAATATAGCTTTTCGTCCTCAGGTTGAGTTTGGTCGCAAATTTGACAGGACCAATCAGGTCAGGTGTTGAGGATGAAATTTGAGACACTGCAGTTCTTGTTGGTGAGTTCTTGTGTTGCGGCCAATATAATTTGGTCCAGCAAGCATGGAAACACAATCTTGATAACAATATTTTCTGATTCTAAATTGGTGTTACATTGCACAAAGAAATTGTTGGATTTAACCAGTTTACATCAACTATCCTGAAGGCTTTCAGGTGACAGAGCTGTAGACTTGAGACGTGACTTGGATTTGCCCTTAAAGACTTGGAGCTTCATTTGGACTTGATACAAAAGACTTAGAAGCTGCTCTGCTTATTTTAAACTTATCTATAGTGCTAATTACAGTATTTTGAGGGTAATGACAACTTCCCCAAGGATGAGAGTGCAACTGTATTTCACTTCTATGTGAAGATTATGCACAGGCAAGTCCACAAGTAAGGTGGTGCATGAAAACAGGTGCAGTAGGCCTGGTGAGAACAGCCAAGTATGGGGTTCTCCTTAAGGCTATGCATGTTTCAAAAGAACAAGTCATACAATATATCATGTAAAGCCATAGCTAAAGGTACATACCTGTTCTCAATTGCTATTCTGGGGCAGGACAAAAATCTTAGCCTCCTCCTGGCCATTGCCACCCTGATCTCTCTCAAACAAGTCTTTGTTGTTTCAACACGATTAATTGTACAAATTGGGATAGCAGTCCACGCTTTCAGACATTCTCTCTTCAAAGGTATTCATGGTGTTGCACTCAGTTGTTTGCATCAAAACTGATGGGAGTAGTTGTGTAAAGAAAGAAAAAAGGGAGCCTTCTTTCACACTTCTGCGCACCTGACTAATCACTGCATAAAGTTTGTGTGATTGTTGGATTGTCTCTTCAAAGGTTTACAAAATTTGCCAAAACCCCTCTCAATTCCACCATTGTACAGGGGGTTCAGCGGAAGTTAAGCAATTCAACAAACACTTTGTTTGAATCATACTGAGGTCTTAATCCTCTAATCAGACCTGTTTGTGCCACATCTTCTGTAGTGAGCACTACACTGCTAAATATACAGTATTTTATATTTCACAATACAGAAATATTCTCAAAATGTACACACACGCATGATCAAAGGCAATAGTAGACTATTGTGGGTGCAATCATCGACCATAGCCAACCTTTAGGTTCCTAGACATGGAACGCGAACTGGAAAGGTTTTGGTTTTTTCAACATGAACAGCTGAAACTGACAATCGTCTAGTTGATTGATTAATCGTTTAAGCACTATGCTGTTACCATTCTCATCAGAGCTATGACATCACTATATGAGGCAGCGTTACTCCTGCAGGTTATTCTTAGCAGTGCTTTTGCTTGCAGAATTACCTGTCATGAGGAAAACTGTTACCTATGGCAGTTTATCAGTTTCCTTTTTTTTTTTTTTTACTTAATTCCTATTTTTGCTTTCTCTGCACCCCTCTATATTTCAATTTTTGTTGGCAGAAGTGTTGTGAGCAGTTCCACTGTCAACTACCACACCGAATGTCTTTGAATTGTCCCTCACAGGTGTGCAATAAGCTGCAGTAGACCACTGTTGTCTGAAGTGGATAATCCACACACCTCTCTGTGGACTGTTTTCACTATTTTCTATGTTTGAAAGAAAATGGTTCCCAGTGTAAAGTGAGGTCTGTGGATTATCAACACTAACCAGGACTTTGTTTCTGCTCATGTTTATCAAAGGTAGTGGTTGAGGTAGTAGCAGAAATCTCAGCTCTGGATTTCTCAAAACCTCTGAACATAAAAGCAAAACTATCTGCTAGGGGTGAAGCCAATGATCATTTTCATTATTGATTAATCTGCCAATTACATTCACAATTAACACTGAAACACCAGGGACATACAAACAAAATATTTTGTGAATAAGCAAGAAGTCTACGAGTGTTACCGGAAGAATGTCCGAAGAATTATCCAATCTGGCTGCCCTGGAGCTCTTTGTTGCTGAGGAAGAATTTATTAGCTTAGGAGTTGTACAAGGGGTATTAAGGTTGCTCACTAACTAGTCTTTTGTTGAGATGCAGATGACCCATTCAAATGAGCTTGTGCTGATAATATTAGATAATAATATAATATATTTTGCACTAGTATTAAAACTCTCTGAATTGCACTGTAGTATTTAGCACTAATTTACTATATCTATCACACTGTTATATCGGTCTAAATGGAAGACACACACACACACACACACACACACACACACACACACACAGGGAAAAGAGGGCTGCCAGTGTTGTCTGCATGTGCTCGTGGGCATGGTGGCCGAGGTGTGAATGTGTGTCAGATGGTTCGGTGGGCAGCCTGGCAGCCGGCAATGTGGCAGTGCCCACACCTACAGGGAGCAAGGCACACACACACTCCCTCTACACCCCCCATCCTCAGCGCCCTTAAGCCTCTAACCCTCACACACACACACACACACACACACACACACACACACACTGGGGTTAGAGGGATACACCTGTTTGCCTGATCAGGTGATTGTGATCTGACTCATCCTAGATCTGGATTGATCTAGATTTGAGATGATGAAGATGACAGATTTTAACTAATTGCAGGTTTATTGTACAATTGAATAGTTCCTCAGGGTGTCTATAGAAGACCCTTACCCTGAAATAATGCTGATTTCCCAAATATATTATTAATAGTTTTAGAGTCCCATGATAGTCTGAATGCTCTTCCAGGGTGTTTCCCACTTTGACAGCATTCCATTCATTTGTATTAAAACTCAGAAGTAATGTTGTTGTGTATAAGCACAGATCAATCAATCAATGGCAATACCTTCAATACCAGCAAATATCTGTATCGGTGTTCTTTTCTCTTCCTCTGCTGCTCTCTCTCCGGCAGACTGCCTGTCCATGTGCCCAGAGCCTGAATATGGCCCTACCTCATGTGGCTCTTTGTCAGGCATTTACTAGCTCTTTAAACATGGCCAATCATATGCAGCTATGTCACACAGAAAATCCCCCTCTCCTTTTTTTTTAGATGATTTAAAATTTTACTTTCAACACATTGTGATGGATCAGCTGCATGTTAGTAACAAATGTAACAAACTGCCTTCCTTTTGCTTAGTGCATGCTGGGATATGCTGTAGCATTTCCCCCATGACAGATGATGGATAGTAGATACAGCAGGAGTAATACTTTTAACACAATTCATAGTTCAATGTTGGGGGATTGAAAACAATCATAATATGTCCAGTGTATTGTAGTTCTAAACCATGCTAAAAAGTCAACTTGCCGTTAATTCTTCATCCACACATACACCATTGTGTTCATGGTCAACCTATCTCAGCATACATTGGGGGAACATGTATACTCAACATAGAAAGTTTCCAGCCAGCCAGTAGAAACCCACAACCTTCTTACTGTGAGGCCACAGCGCTAACAGCAGAACCACCATGCTACCTCATTAAAGGTTCAGTGTGGGTACATCAGTCAGGTCATCAACAGACTTGATTTTCTGACATACTGTAGTGTCTGCAAATTTGTCAATATCCTTCTGGTTTGACATTATTTTTCTCACCTAAGTTTGGGTAAAATATTTTAAGAAATATGGAGAAAACACATTTTTAAAGTAGAGACATATTTGAGGGATATCACTCAGCCTGCTTATGCTCATGCCACATTCATGTCATATGGGATGGGTGGTAGAGATGAGAGAAATTCCCATGACTTGCAAGTCTTCACATCACAGGAAAACTCAAGAAAGTAATGATTACAAAGTTGGTAAAGAGAGGGCTGAAAATCCTGTGAATTGACAACACCATATCCAGTAAATGTGGGTTTACTCTCTTTCAACCTTGAACCTCCTTGACTTTCAGGCTCTTCTGTATTATAAGGCACTGATTAGGAAATATCTGAGCTAATCATGATAACTCTGATATGACATGAACGCAGCATCAGCTGCATGTCCTGCTCGCACGCAACAGGAAGATAGATATACATACATATAGAATTCATAATGCTTCTTTTAACTATTTGCTAATAAAGAAGACATGCTTGTAATATGCCTTTTTCACAGAAGACATTTTGACATGTGCACAGGTGTATTTTATTAAATTAAATTAATGCTACAGTTTCAGGGTCCTGGTATTGCACATGCTGACTCTTGGCCACAATGTCATGACTTACTGGGACACTTGAATAGAACAGAGCCATTGTTAATGTTACAAGTAACACTTTAGGGGGTTTACTTTACATTCTATAGTTACTCACAACTTACTAGTAATTTTTTTTTATAAGGTCTAAATCTCATATTCTTTAAAGTCAGTATCTTCAAATATGACTGATTTTAGTAATAGAAAAAAAGTTAGAATAAAACAAAGGGGCTGTGGTATTCTCAGCCAGAATTATATACCTGACAATGTTCAGAATTCTTTGAAATAGTATCATGGGGGATGGAAATCCTCAGAAAATATTTAAATTTAGAGTTATTTTGATTGTCTGGACAAGCATTTCATAGGCGGGTGGAGTTGTGCTGGTGGGCTTTAGAGTCATTCTAAAATCCTGGCAATGACCTTGTTCTAAATGATATTCTACCCAATCTAGTCTCTGTGTCTTTGTGACATAGAAATTAATACAGTCAGTTATATTCTTGAGTTCTTTTACTTTCCCTTCATGTTATTGTTTGTTGCCTGTTGTCACATCTAATTTTCATTCCTTTCTAGCCCTCATGGATACTGTCTCTCTCCTTCTGTCTCACTCCATCTCTCTCACTTTCTCTCTCTCTGCCCCCCCTCCTCCCCCTCTGTCTCTCTGCTCCCTCTCTCAGCAGTAAGCCCTCTAATCTCTCCTGTTCAATCGCCTGGCAGACACATGCCCTCTGTCTGCAGAGCCAGCAGGGATGCTTCCTGTGCAGGTGTACCACAGAGCATGCACAATAGGTACGGAGAGCACGGTGAGCGTGGCAGCTTTGGTACGATGAGCAGGGCAGATTGGGTTTGGCATGGCGAGTATACTGGGTATCCTGACAGGTATGGTCAGTAGAGTAAACATGGTGGATACGGTGGGTATGGGCGACAGAGAGTGATCATGGAGGGGGTGGTGGTGGTTATGAGTATGTTGGGCTTGGTGCGCATGGAAACAGTGGCGGGTACGGCGGGCATGGTGGGCGCAGTGGGACTGGCAGATGGTGGGCACAGTGAGTATGCTACATGGCAGACACTTTGGGTACAGTGAGCATGGTGGGACTGGTGGCCATGATAGTGGTCACAGTGTGACCTCATGCAGGGTGGCGGGACCAGGGGCCAAGGTTGCGAAGGTTGCCAGTCGTGTCTGGACAGGCGCCCACACTCCCTGACATCCAACGTGACGTTTCCTCTCTCCCCTCTTGCTGAGTCATTAGTAATTTTTGATAGTTGGTAGCTTTTCCCCCTTGTTGCTGGCATCTCTTAATCAATGTTAATTGGCTTGGAATTAGCATATGTTAATTAATGATATTTACTTCAAATTAAAGGTATGAGTGGTCCCAGAGGGTTTCCTGTTCATCTAATTAGAACCAATTAGCTGCAATTAACACGTGTAAATGAGACGGCGCTGAGTCCAAAACAAACAGTGTGTATATGCAGGCGGCTGCCCAGCTTCCCTTGTGTTGCTGCTGAACATACACTGGGCCTGTGTTTCCTTCTGTATGTGTGTGTTTCTGTGTGTATATAAGCAGTCACATTACAATCATGATAGTTAGGTGTGTTATAACAAACCCAATGAAACAAAAAGCCATTCAGGACCTCTTTGCTCCCAGTTTTCCCACTCACATTCTCAGCTTCTCTCCTATTTTTAGAGCGTGTTGCCAAACTAATTTGTTTTACAGACCTTCCTATCAAGTGAAGAAAATCCCGGAGGTGTATTAATTGAAATTCAGTCGACGGCACATCTTGTTTTGGTCTAAGAAACCACCAGCCGTGCTGAGTGTGGAGAGTAATCTCACACAGGGAAAATTGCCAGGAAATGAGAAGATGTAAACAAGGGAGAAGGTAGAAAATAAACAGAAGTCATTCAAGCATCTATAGCATCTTACCATACTCTATTAAAAGTATGCTGGCTGGTTTAGTTTCGATTTCAGCAGATACTGTCTCGTTTGACACAAAATGGACACATTTGAAAATATAAAAGAAAACAGAAATATCTTTTTACACTTTTTACATTAAAAAAATAAGTAATCTAGTCATCTATTGTTATCTACTTTTTTATTATTGAAAGGAAGAAGAGAAAGTTCTTTGGAGATACATCAGAAATGCTCCTTAAGCCTCCAAGCCTCAGAGTCAGCAGGGGTACAGGAGCAAAATACAAATAAATTAATTATAGACAGTGTTTTCTGTACCAGCAGTGTTAAAGAATCAGGAACAAACCATGCAGCATTTATCCTTTTTTTTTTTACCTGCAAATGAATTTGAATTTGGTGGCCCAGTTAACATGAACATGAAACTGAGTGTAACCATGTATCTAACCTCGCAGGGGTCAAAAACCATATAACAGACACCCTGCACTCCTCATTCCCAGCACCCATGATGTATTGCAAGCACATATTGCCTAGGATGGGGTCAGGTGTACCACAGCTGACACTCACACCACCCTTCTCGCAAGTCCTGAGTCGCCTCTGCAAGCACGGACCTTGAAAAGGAGCCCATCATGTCCAAGAGACAGAACCTTATGAACGGACAAGGCATAGACCAAGACACTGCTGTGCATATGGACTCGACACTCGCCCCACTGAATAAGGCTGTCGACATTGCTACACCATGTGTGGAAAACGTGTGTACCATGGTGGGATTCCTTACCTGCCTGCCTGTAAGATTGGGAGATGTGCTCACAAAACCAACTAGCTAGGCACTTCTTGGATAGGCCTTTACCATCCACTCCCTCTCCACAGCAAACAAACAACTCTTCATTGCACTGAATGGGGGCTGCACATTCAACATAACATGCCAACACACACATGGGGCACTAGAGATGCAATTTTGCCTCCCTAACATCCCCATGGGGTTTAGTACAAAATGCCTCTAGCTGAATAGTTCTCAACCCAAATGAACACCTGATGTTGGGTTGGGAACAAAGGAGGGGTTCGATCTGAGAGTGGCACCACTGTGGTCACCATGAAGCAGCAAACAGCTGGGGTGAACCAACAGGGCACACAGCTCACTTGCTCTCTTGGCTGAAGTCAGAGCAAGCAGCAAAGCTGCCTTGAATTACAGCACCTTCAGAGAGGAGCACTCCAGAGGCTCATAGGAATCACTCACAAGGGCCTTCAGCCCCAACAGACCTTTGATTTTACATGGTTTGTATTGACTTCAATGGGAGACACCTTTATCTGTTGAAATACATAGTAGTTTTCGTTATTTATACCTATCTGATGTAGTTCTTTCCCATTGTGTAATCTTCACTAAGAACATTTACTGCCATCCAGTGAATGTAATCAATTTTATGAGCAGCTCAGTGACTGAAATGTCTAAGTTCTGTGAGCAAACAATGCAGGAGACGGTGCTGGATCAAGATTAGAATAAGCACAGACAGGAAACACAGTCATGAAACCAAAAAATACAAAAACATAAGTTTTTTCCCCCAAAAAAGAGAGTACAGGACATAATTTACAGCAAGGATTTGTATGCTATAGCAGAGAAAAATAAAAATGCAATTTATTTTCAGTTGGACTTTAGAAAGTCACATTTAAATGCAAATGTACTTCAGATCATGGGCCAAGTCATAGTGGGAAACATACTGTATACATATTTACCCTACTCCTCAGATTTGATACATCCTTGCCCACTGTGTTTTCTCCTCTCACTTCTCATGTATTTGGATTGCAGGTCTGTCTGGATGAGTGAAATCTACAAAGAAACTGTAAAAAGGCATTGTCTGCTCTCTGTGCTCAGCTCCTAAAGAGACCTAAAGCACTGGCTAGAGTGTTTTGGCAGACATAACACACATCCTTTCATTCCACCTGGGTATTATAACTTCCCCCCTATGCGCGTTCCTTTTGAAAGACCCCAGACTTCAATTATCCATCCGGCATTGGCAAGGTATCAATGAAGAACCCAGCAGTGACATCCGCAACTTTCTGTGCTGTTCTTTAATGATGAATAGATGCAGATTATATTTCTTTTTGTGTTATTTCTTCTCTGCCATCACCCTCACCTAAACCCCCACCACCACCCATCAAGGTAAAAGAAGGTGTCTTGTTGAAATCCCTCCCAGCTCAGAGCGTTGCCTAATCTTGAGTTAGTGGTTGTGGGGATGCAGCATTGACAGGCGTCTTTCTCTCTCTCTCTCTGTGTGTGTATGTAGCATTTGCCAGACTCCCCTCTCAGTCTCCAGGTTTAGCAGCAGGAAACGGCGAGATGCTTCAGTGTACTTACCACTATAACAATCAGGGGGATGGAGGGTGCGGGGGTAACGTTGCAGCTGAAAATATAGCATCCGCTGCCTTTGTTGGGCGATAAGGGAAAGGTGGGGGGTAAGGAGGGTGGGCGAGGTGGAGGGATACATGCACACAAGGAGCGATCTCGGGAGCTGAACAAATCTGAGAACGGCATTATGGGTTGGTAAACACGGATGCCATAAGAGGCTGCAGGATTTGCTGTTTCCCATTTTCTTTTTCCTTTTTTTTTTCAGAGGGCTGGAGTGCGAGGCATAATGGCGAGGTGAAGGTGGTGCGAGTGGAGACATGGTATGAGACAGACAAAAATGAAAGGCGGGAAAAGAAAGAAAGGGAAAAGGGAGACAAGACAGTGAAGAAGGGGAGCAGTTGAATAGGACTTTGTGAAAGAAAGTAAAGAGGTGAAAGAGAAAGCAAACAGAGGAGGATGTGAAGAAAGAACAGCTCCTCCAAACCTGCATGGTGTCACTCCTTTATAGATCTCAGGCCTTCAGCTTAAATGTTTGGCCTCTGGTTGCAGCTACTTGTCACAAAGCAGTTTTAAGAATGCTGAATTCACATCATAGAGAAACAGCCTATGTACAAGTTTCTAATGATAAAATACACTCGACTGAGCTTTCAGCAAGCTAAAACGTTGAAGGTGTCATATACTGAACAGTGAGGTTGAGCTTTATAAGTGTTGAGGCCCCTATACAGTGTGCAATAGCAACAATCTTGAAGGTTGCATATCACATTGTGCGAGTTGGGTCCAATAAAATCTTTGACAAAAAAAGAAAAAGATTTACTAGCTTTTTCCAGAGCTTCCAACCACATCTCATGGTTGGAGCAGATTAATCTTGGCCTGAGCAGAAGCATGTAAATGCACCACGAGTCAGCTGTAGAATTTAGAAATGTTTAACTGTCAAACAATCTGCAACAGTATTTTAACTTTTGGAAAAAGTTGGCCAGAGGGGGTTTGACTGATTAGTTGACTCCACAGTGTTTATCATGTAACCTAAATTTCATACATAGGTGACGTGATGACAACTTAGCTATCGCCATGACAACTGAGCTAAAATCCATTTGCTGGGGAAGACTGTAAAATTAGATTGAAAGCTTTGGAAATAAACTAGTACATGGACCTTGAGTTAAGTTTTTTCTTTTCTTCTTCTTTAACGTTTTGCTGCTCTCTTGTTTGAAAGTGCAGCAAAACAAAAAGCAAGCTTTGGTCATACCCATACATGTATTAAGAGAGTTTTTTAATGCATCCATGGCCATGATGTTGGCACAGTTTTTTTTGTTTTGTTTTGTTTTGTTTTTTTTTAATTTATTCAAAAATGGTGTTTAACTTTTGCCTGGGACAGCCCAGATTCCCACATTATACTGTATATGCACTTTCACCTGAACACCACCACAAAATTCAATACTGCATATGCAAGATGTTACTCTGTTTATTTTCCAACCAGAGGTTAGAAACTGTTAAAATGTCATTTTTTGTATTGTATATCCAACACAGCCACATAACAGTAATGTCTGGGTAATACAGTCAAATATTAACGAGGAGAGGGTCACACTTTATTCACAGAATACATAAAGACAAAACCACCATCATGGTCACATCTCTGCAGGTCAGATGCCACTTAACTAGTGAAGATACAGGTGAACTTATTTGGGGTAATTGGTATAGCATCTAGCAAGGAAATATTTGCATAGCAAACAATCAACACCTAGCGCTTGACAATGAAAGGAACAATATAGTGTCTACTTATTATGTGGATATGTATTCATATGTTTTCATTATTTACTGGATTTGGTATGGTGTGTGCACAGTGTGCCTCTTTCTACCCTTTTCTTCTCAAGGTTCAAGGTTCAAGGTTCAAGGTTAATTTATTGTCATTTGCATGCTTACACATGAAGCGAAATTTGTACTCAGGTCCAGCAGTGTACAATACAATGAGTCTAAAAATAATCTATAATAATTAGTCCTAAACTAAGAATAAATAACAATAATAATTCTCAATTGCTAGATGATGATTGGTTGCTATGTAAATATCTAATTGCCTGGCTAGGTGCAATTACCTTAAATAGATGCACCTGTGTCTTTGTTACTCAGGTGATGAAGGCTGCTTGGTTGAACAGTTTATTTTTTCATATTTTGGGACTCATTGAGTTCAATCCTAGCCTGTCATCATTGGTCAACATAATAAGATATTGCATTATTTTTTCTGAGGGGTGACAATTGTACATGCAGGTTTAGCTAATGTAGCCAATGTAGACTGGATTATGTTGGAATAATTAAGTATTCAAGAGAAACAGGAAGAGTGAAGATAAAAGTACATCTCTGTTCACCCCTAAGTCTTTAATCTACAGTGCTTGTGTCTGTTGTGATCTTGATTTGTTCTAGTCTCCATCTTGAATTGGATCCCCTTTGAAGCTAGTCTTGGAATTGACTTGATGCTCGTCTCTCCAGATCTGCATCCACAACAACTGACTGAGTTAAAGCGTGTATTTGGACTAGTAGGAAGAAGTACATAACAGCTGCATCCCTGCCAGTATTCAGTGTTTTGGCTTGAGGGAAAGGAGAACTCTCACCCTGCCGTTGGCTGCTCAGTGGAGATAAAAGATTCCGAGTGTTTTTACCTGCGTTTGTCTCTGCCGCTCTGTATCTGGGAATTACACCAGGGAGCTGGTCGATAACGCCACTACAATCAGGCTCGCCACAGTGAGTAGCGTGTTCTCCTTTCAGGGCTGTCACAGAGGAAAGACAATGCAGCACACCTGTAGGCTCCACTGAGAGCTTCCTCTGTTTTATTGTCAGCTCAGCGCGCTGGGACTGAGGCGTGAGCATGCTGCTTGCTCTCTGGATACTCTCTTACATCGCACAGAAGACACTATAGACAGACTCTCCTGTAAGACATGTGCTGCATGCTCACTCATGTGTTTGATGCAATGATGCAAAATCAAAGTCCTACTGGGATGTTCCCATCCATGCATTCAGCATTTTTCATATAGAGATTATAAGAAAAAAACAACTACTACTACTATAAGAAAAACACAACTACACTACTAATATTGCATATATATATATATATATATATATATATATATATATATATATATATATATACACACACACACACACATACATACATATATATATATATATATATACACTCTATATATATACTCTATATATATATACACTATATATATATATATAAACAAAACATCAGAAATCAGAAAAACAGTGAACTTCACACATTCAGGAGAGACATAGTGAATGATGTAAAGATAATTGTTTATTATAACAGATGATTTAGTGGTAATTAAGTCTTGGTCAAGAAAGTCTTTGCTGCTTAGACTCTACAGGGAGATTTTTAATCGAGGCACATCAGCCTTGAGCAACAGCATAATAAATCCCCCCATGGAGTCCAGACACTGGTGGTAATGGTGGCTGATGAAGATTTGAAACTGATGAATCTGTGAAGACTAGGCAGTGATGGGGAGGTGGAGGAGTGTGCATAACAGTAGCATGAACGCACTAAAGACAGAGGAGAGAGAAACATATTTAAAAAGACAGCAGTGAGATGATAGGCTAACAATTGAGGTGTGTCACTGTGCTATTGGATAGATGTGAACAGCTGATAGCTCAATTGACAGCCCAAGACAATGACAGAACAATGAAGAAGTGACAGGAAATGAGGAGAGAGATGAGGGTCTTAAACCCTCAGAGGACCAGCTAACCTCACAAGCATTGTCAACATACCTCACATTAAATGTCTTTTATTATGAGACACATGCTGGAAGTGATGAGTCAGTAACAGCAGTGTCTTTATTCATCAACATCACTTCAATAGAGCAAATTAACAGACCAGATAATAAAACAGGGTTTCCACTGTGACAATGCCAATTGAGTGACAGACTGCTGGCAAATAGTGATCGATAGAGATCAATAATCCAATATCAGACAGAGGATAGCAGTGGGATCAATCCTGAATGAATGTAGCTGAAACAATCTGGTGATGGTGGCTAACACCATTCTCCACAACTTCAATGTGTTGTAGAAATCAACTATAAGCTCAAACATGCTTGAGGTTAGTAATCCAATACAGAGAATGTCTTGTTTTCTTTTTTACCATTGCATGATACTACTGCATAATACTGATAATACTCTTAACTGCACTAGTATGTCACAAATCACTCATTTTCATGAGTAAGTGTGAGTTCTAATTTGATCATTAGGATAATTGACACCCCTAAAATGTCCATATAAGACAAACCTATGATGTTCCATTCGTGAGTTTCATTCACAAAAATGCTCCCAAAGACTAAAAAGAATTTCACACCATAAAGCTTCAAGTCGCTTTTGGAAATCAACAAACAAAAGCAAAACTAAATTTAGCAGTGTCAGCAGTTATATTAGGGGACTCAAAATGAGGCATCAGAGCAGCTATACTGTGACAGAAATAAAGAGGGAACGTACAATCTGACATGAAGTTAAATGTCTTTGTAGCACAAAGTGCTCCATGACTAACATGAGAGGTGGTCAAGGGATGTGAGAGTCACAGAGACATTAAAGGAGACAATATTATAGCCTACAGTAGGTGATGTTACACTGTCAGATGATACTGGACCTGAAGAAGACCTTGAGGCAGCTGTTTACAACTACTACTGAAATGTAAATATGACTCTCAGTAAACTGCTAGCCATCATGATGATGATATGGGGAACAGAATATCAATTTTGCATTAGGTTTGTTTTAGTTATATATTTACAGTACTTGAGGTGATTTTGATTTCATATTTAAACTTTAAATTCATTCAGATGAAGGTATTATGAAGTCTGAAGTGTTTTTCTTAAAGAAAAGTTCTGTTCATGACTCATTGACAGGTCTGGACCATGTCTCAAAGAGAAAATTTTAAGTATGAGAATATTAGTGAATGCCACAAATTCTCTTAAATCACTCGTACATGCCTCAGAATAAATTTGTTTATATGAGGGCTTAAGGCATGAGGCCCAATTAGGACTTTAAATAGGTTTGTCAGTGGCAAAATGTTGTAAACAAACACCCACTACAGTTAGAAATTGTTAAGTTTTTAGACACCCTGTAGTGTGATATGAATATGAATGAGTTTTGAAGAAATTGTGTGTGACCTGATTTGTCACAGGTGTTGCTTTCACCTGACAGCAACTTGTTGGTTCATTAGCATTCTTAAAAAATATCTGATCTGCCCCACCAAACTTTTACAGTTTCGGTTTGATTTACTCACTTAAATCTTAATCTTAGACACCATTTCCACTTGGTATTAAAATGTGATTTGTATCTGGACACATTATCTGGATAATGACATCCAACCCATGGGTCTTTGCATTTACACCTGGTATTAAAATGCGTTTTCTCAGCTGTGCACATTGTGATTGGATCTCAATATGCAAGTTAGCTGGGCAGAGCTGGCGTGATGCATCCCAGGTCAAGGGAACTTCTGCCATAAATGGATGTCATTCACTTTTTTGTGAGGAAAGACTTCTACTACTACTTGTAGCTTTTGCAGGGCTTGCTTTAGCTGGCAGGAAGAGACGGAGCTAGGTGACCTTTCAACTTAATAGGATGCTTTTTTTCAGGTTACGGTTTATGGATTGCATTTACATCTGGTTGAAATCCGATCACAATGCGAACCTGACCACCTCCAGATGTGGTCTGACCGATCTGATTGCATTCCAATCACAATGCATTCTGAGTGCATTTACAACTGCATGAACATGTGTTTTCCCTCATCAAGATAATGTATCCAGATACTGATCGTATGTTAATGCCAGGTGTGAATGGGGTATCGCTGTCCATAATCCAGATATGAGAAAGTCGACATTTATTCATATGTAGATATACTTATCTGGGTTGGCTCACCTTTAATTATGACCATGCCCTCACAGCATTAAGCAGAGCAGAGCTCAGTGCTTTGAGGACTTTTTTGCCCTGGTTTCACTTTCAAGCTTCAGTCAGCTGACTGGTGAAGTGCACTGGGGCTGTGCACAACCTGAGGGAAAGATCTGCAGTTACTATACCCTAGGCTGACAACACTACCTCTACCTCCTCTGCAAAAATCATTTAATCTATATATTGATTCACTGATGACTATGAATAATCATAATATTCACCTTTTTAAAAGACGTCTTGGCTGGTCATACAGACACCATCTGTTATTGTGATACAGTGGGGCTGCAATTCTTATTCATTTATTCTTCTCAACTGTAATTTGCAATTGCTCCGAGGGGATGAATAAAGTTGTGTCTCATTGTATCATCCGAGAGAATGATGGACTTTCTTTCTTCCTTCATCAACTTTCTGTTCCAGAATTTCTCCTTTTCCCCAAAGAACCTAAAACAAACTTTATTGTCCTCAACAGGCATGCAGAGTACATACATTGTTCCTGAAAGGCAGAACAGTATATCATATATGATATGTTATGTATGCCACTATCATTCACAGATTTTGTGGAGGTGAGTGTAATGTTACTTTTGACTTTGCCATTTATGCTTGCACACTTGCACAGTGTGTATGACGACATACTAGCAAACAGAAAATGAAAAATCATTTTTCATTTCATCGTTGCTTCGAAACTATAGGTAATTTTCGGAGCAAAAAAATAAATAAAGTTCTCTGCTCAAATGAGTTCACGCTCATTTTTGTCTGCAGATTCATTTTGTTTTCTCTCACTGTGCTGCTTTCAAAAACTCCCTTTATTCCCTCCTGCTCCATCTCTTTATTCAACTTTAAATGGATTTCATCTTTTCTTTCCACCACTATAATCATCCCAAAAAAGCTTGCAACTTGTGAACTTGAGGAACACTAAATCCCCCCTTCCTCCTCCCTCCTCCACACACATTTGCACACACACACAAACAGTGGCAGGGATCTTAGGCATTCACGGGCTGATGATTCCGATAATCCAAGTTCAAATACAATTCCTGGATCACAGGATTTAAATGACATTATATAGAAATTAGATTTCACATCTAGAGCAACTGAACCTCCCCCGATCCCATCTCTTTCTAATTACGCTACTTTCCCCCGTCCCTCCAGTTCCCCCCTTGAATCTGCACCAGACTCTTTCTTCTGCTCCCCTTTTTGTTCATTCTGCTTGAATACAGGCTGGGATATTCTTCAGCGGCACAATGCATCTATTACAATACAAAGTAACCCAGGAGCTGCTATATATTCCCAGTGATGGCTCCCCAGTGAATTGGCACCGTGTTTGATTCATGGTGGGCTGTAGTGTAACAGAAAAGCAGAGGGGGGGGGGCTAACCAGTCATCTACCTGTAACTGACACAGTGAATATTTACAGGAGGTGGCCCAGTTCAGGTGAACTCATTTGAAACCAGCTCTGGAAAGTAGTTGAAACTGGAATCAGGTGATATGAGTGATATGTGTTCCTATGATTTCAGAGACTGATATGTAGATGATGAGGTCACCTGTCAAAGTGTGTTGGTTTGTTGTATTTACATCTTCCTGCCTGTCTATTTGTTGATATGAAACCACTTTAATATGTTGGACTTGAATCAGTTTCTCTGTAAACATGGATGTAGTTTCTGTGATGTCACCCAAAGGTTTCTAAATAATCTTTTATTACCTTTACTTGGGTTTGTACTGGGGATGTGATCCCAGTATTTGTATTTGTATCTGTATTTGTTGAGGCAGCAATATTATTTGTATCTGTATTTGTATTCAAATAAAAGTGGGAAAAATCCTATTTTTGTTTTTTATGACACTTTTAATTTTAGAAAATTAAAGTGTTACAATAAGTGTTCATGAATAAACTACCTTACGAAGGAGGTCCCCACATCAGGTCTTGAATTGGAGTCTCCCAGATCATAGACGACTGCGCTGATTACTGAGCTAAAACTTTACTCATTGCCTCATGCAGACCTCTACCTATTTATACACCCATAACACAATGTAATGTGTAGGGAGGATCAAAGAGGATTATTACTTTGCACTTCTCATTTTATTTTTTACAAACTAACTTTGTGGAAAGCAGAAGGGGAACAGGTTATGGAGAGTCCCTTGGGAGCACTTTGCCTGTGTCAGTAGCTCAGCTTTATCTCTGGGGAACACCCCCAACAAATAATTTTTAAAATATTTGTATGAAACAAATATTTGTATAAAACCCACTATTTGTGCTTTGCCGAATAATGTATTTGTATTCGGGCACACCCCTAGTTTGTACTATCTGTCAGTTTTAGCCACTCAGGAGATGTTCATATGGCACAGGTCTACTGAGTGCATGTTCAATCTATGCTGGACCCGTTAATATGAGACTGTTTTTACTGTCAGCAAAGACTCCTGTTTGTAGCTCCATAGAAAGCCAAAGTGAAACTGGAACATCTGAGTTCTGCTCCAGAAGTAAGAAAACCTCATGCAAAATCTTTTTGACATTTCTAATATTGTAAATAACTGATAGTCCCAGCCCTGGAACATAGCCTTTCTCACAATATGTCATGTTGTTCACTCCATATGTTTAGATAAGGACCTTTAATGAACAGCATTTCCATTGTGGGTTACACGGAATGGCTTGACAGGACACGAGACCGCAAGTGACTTTAGGGGTCATGGTTAACTTTGGACATGTCTGTAATAACAGTAGGACGGAGAGATAGTGAAACAGAGGCTAGCCCACAACTGCAGCTCTTTATATAATTTATACACAGTTAATACATTCCATTAGACAACTGTGCAGAATTTAATTCAAAACAAGGCAAGTGGTCACCAAAATTGGGCAGTATACGGCCTGCATTCAATGTAAATTGAGAAGAGGATTGGCTTGCACAAGTTGAGGTATTACATATAAGCAGAAAATCCTTGGCAAAGGTCAAGTCAAGTCAAGTCAATTTTATTTGTATAGTCCAATATAACAAAACACAAATTTGCCTCAAGGGACTTTAAATATCTGTACAGGAATGCAACATCCTCTATCCTTTCACCATCGATTCGAATAAGGAAAAACTCCCTAAAAGAAATAGGGAAACAGGGAAAAAATGAAAGAAAGCTCAGAAAGAGCAACAGAGGCGGGATCCCTCTTCTGGGACAGACAGACATGTAATAGATGTGTGTACAGAAGGTGAGGTGGAGCTGACGGGGTGACTGTGATGTGACTTTGAGAAAAATATAGAATAAAAAGATCAAAACCAATAATGTGTCTGTCTCTCAATACTTTCTGACTTCCCTAACCATGCCCATTGTTTCCCACTGATGACATATATCTTTAAAAATCAAATATATAGTTTTTAAAAAGGCTCTGTAATTCCCTGTAGTTTTTAATAAATGTTACTCAAACAGGGAGAAATGTGTATTTGTTGGGAACTATTTTTAGCAGCTGATTAATCCATATTTGGTGTTCTAGTGAGTATTTCTGGCAGCAGGACGGTGTGTGTGGGATTGAATCAAAATAAACTACAGTGTGTGTGTTCATGGTAATGAAGAAACATGTCATCCGGTGCACCAGTGTGGTTCACTGATGTGTTAGTATAGTATATATACAGTAGATAGTTTGTGGTCAACAGTGGAGCTCTATGGCAAAGAGGAATAAGATATATCAGGCTTTGATACACACACAATACGTAGATCAGTTCATTGTTGGTTTGAGTTTTTTGATTACAGTTGATGACAATAAGAACGCCAGAGAATATTTCCATATTTTTAATCATATGGAGAGATTTTCTGTAGCCAGTATCTAGCTGTCATTAGTGGTATTGCATGTTGACATGCTGGCATACTAGCAGTTGTGATGTTCCTTCCTGACCATAGAAAAACACTGAACCCTAACCTAACATTAAAGCCACTATGCATAGAATTAGAAACACACACACACACAATGAGGACTCACACTGCACCAATTGTTACTGTAATTTTCTTATTTTTGAAGCAATAACTTAAACTATCAGAAAATTGGAAAGACACAGTAATTCTACATGTAGCTTGAAATGTATTCCCATTCCCAAAGTTATTTATGTAAGAACTTGCTTAATTGTGTTTTGAAAAATAACTATTTATTTAAAAGCTGAAATGCATCTCAGTGTTCTCCAAATTGTAAGTGTCTGGGGTCACCCTGCCACAGAGGGCTGCCAACTTATAAACATGTCATTATTCTGGGTTGCAGTGGAAAGTTCCACTGTCCATTGATGCAGAATAAATTATAAGGTATGCAAATGTAGAGATTTAAAGATGAATATCATCCTAAAAATGTCAGTATGGGGCTTCAAACACCCCCCCCCCCCCCCCCCCCCCCCCCATCAACCCTCTCAGTTCCTATCCATCACTGGTTATCAACAGCCATTTCAGTGTTCGTCATAAGAGGAGCGCGGGACTGTGTACTGTGTGTGACAAGGCAGAGATGGGCCCAGATAAAAGGATTCTGCCAAGTCCTGATTAGATCTGCTCCCATGTTTGTCTTCCAGTTTCAGGGATTACATGATTTATTAGAGTGTGTTGGGGCTGTGTGTTGCAGGGCGTTAACTCTCCCACCTACACCCCATAGGGGAGTGCATTCCAGCAAACTCCATGCAAATGACACCACCATCTCTCTCTCTCTCTCTCTCTCTCTCTCTCTGTCTCTCTCTCTCTCTCTCTCTCTCTCTCTCTCTCTCTCTCTCTCTCTCTCTCTCTCTCTCTGTCTCTCTGTCTCCCAAGCAGCCTCTGTGTCCCTGTAGCTTGTTAACTCTCTCCTCCCCAGCCGCAGCACCTCGGGTGACTTAGATAATTTTCTCCATTAATGAGCTCCATGATTGCAAATAAGCAACAGAGAAACAGCAGATCGATGAACTGCCAAGCGTGAGATTAATTTGTTTAATATGGGCCAATTTACTATATATTGTGAGATTTTGTGGAGGGTGGAGAGTGCTGCATGCTTTCTAAAACAGACTATTTTTTATCATGTTTGCACACACAGTCAGCCATGAATCTGAGGTCTACAGTCATGTATGTGCTCTGTCTGATTTCCAGTATTTATAGATTATAGATTTATGTAAAGAGGGTGAAAGGAAGAGAGATACAGATATGTATATATGTTGGTAAGGACTAGAGCTCGGCCGACTTTATGCAGTATTATCAGCTCACTTTGGCTTATTACAGATACACTGGATTAGTATATCTGTTGGTCAATAAGTGACATTGAATTATGGTGCAGAAATGCTAAAATTATGTTTTGATTACCTCCATCTTTTGAAACAAATACTATCTGGAAAAAAAACATTCCCATAGATTGCAGTGGTGACAAACTATATTAACTGTGAAAAATGCATTCAGTCTTCAGTGGCTTGCCTTCACTACACACTGTTTCATGTAGTTATAGTAGTTATAATTTATAGTAGTTCCTTGTGTTTTTTATTTCATATGCATTTTTATATATTTTTCTCTTAATTTTCTCATCTCAACTTCACCTTTAACATGTTTCGTAATGTTTGTGTTGTTGTTTATAGCTGCCATTGATACTGATTTGATTTCCAGTTGAATGTTTAAAATGTACTGTTATATTTTCTGTTGGTGTTAGTCACCTGTAAAATGCTTAGTAAAACATTTTATTTGCAAATCTTTATGACCAAATTTAAAGGAACCTTACAAAAATGCTTGTTTATGTTTTTTGTGTAAAAAAAACAAACAAACAAACAAAAACAATAAAACAATATATCGATAACAGATGACCTCAAAAACCCAGTACTCCTGGCTCATAAACCTGCCAGGGGGCCCTGGGACAAAAATGAGCTCATGGGCCCCTGTTAACCCCCCATTATCTACTTTTCCCCTATAGTTTTTCTTCCTGTCCCCTTGCTATGTGATAATTAATTACTTATCTTACTCTTAGATTATGACACAGGGACACTCCTCAAAACAGGGCCCCAAGATCAGATGTTGAAGCAGGACCAACTTTGATATTTCTGGTTATAAATCCAGCCTTGGTAAAACTATTCCTGTTAAAGATGTGTACTGACACACAGCTACAGCTAATACTGGCATTATGTTAGAATTAGTAAAAACAAACGTTGGACTTGTATATAATATAGATATTGGATATCAGATATCAACCAATGTCATTAACCATCACTAAGATGCATACATGCAGCTTGTTTGGTTACATTTTTACGATGTAATTGAGTGTCTCTGAATGGTTTTCATTATTCTTGAGTGAAAACAGTTTTATTGCCACATAGTTTGAATCACAGTTTGTAAATTTTCAGTTTATGTTTGCTATGTGTACTATTTGTTATTTATCATTATTTAATCCATTTAAAGATGCATCTATTCTCATAGAAATGGTGTAAATGGGTTCACATGTCAAAAAAGGTGAGAAACCCCGTTGTTCAGGCTGTTTCAGTGTCTTTGCCACGCTAAAAAGAGCGGAATGAGTTGTAGACATCATATGACTTTAATGAAGAGCTAGAACAAGCAGATACAGATATGATATGATATGATATGATATGATATGATATGATATGATATGATATGATATGATATGATATGATATGATACTGTCAAAGACAGTGTAAGATGATCAAGACTGCAACATGAATAACTATGTAGTGACCAGAATCTGTGCATGTTTACAACATAGAGATAAAAGTGAGCCTACAGTACACAGCCACATCTGAGGTCTGCAGTCCTCCTCCACCTCCTCCTCCCTCTGGGCTCAGCTGGACGTCCTAGGCGGGGGTCAAGGTGGGTGCTGTTCTCTGAAACCGCTGCTGACCATCAGTCTGCCAAGCCAGCTAATTTACAGCCCGCCCTCCTCCACCCTGCGACATCCAACCTCCAACAAACACACCCCCCCCCCCCCCCCCCCCCACCATCACCAACACTCTTCCTCTGTGCACACACTCTCTCTTTCTCTCAGCTCCTCTCTCTATTTATCTCTATCTCTCTCTTTCTCTCTCGCTGGGTGTGAAGATGCCAGCGGCACGCTCCAGTGGAGACAAATCAGACCTTCCCGGCCGTGTCATCGTAAAACATCCCCCAGGAAGGTTGCGACCTCCTCACCCTTTCAACTCATCTGCAGGCATAGCAAGTCAGGAGAGGAGGAGGGTTCTCCATGCAGTGGCATAACTACCTCATCCACATTATCAGAGGAATGATATGAAGAGATAGTTTAGTGAAACACATGTGCAGGGATGGAAAGATGACTAAATACTCTCCAATGAATGCAATGCAATGCACTTTAGAAGATGAATGCCAATAAATCCAAGATGACTGTTGGCAGTCACCTTGGTACAGTAGGATCACACTGCTCCTCAAACATGAGACAGTAAAGACCCCACAGCTAAGTCAACATCAGAATATATCTACGTATGTCCAACCTTATCTCCTTAGAATGACATTCATATACAATTTGTTTGCATTAGCAAATAATAGGTTTTGCAGGAAAGGTAATGCTGCCTGGATTACATTTTTAAGAACATAATGAGAAAACATGTATTGTATGTATGTATTGAATGTATCTGCAGACAAAATGAACACATTTGCAAAAAACTTTGTCAATGTGATCCTGTGTTTTTCTACAATAGCCACTCTTAGTAACTAAAGCATATGTTTGTGTATTAAGTACAGAACTGAAGTCAGGATGTGGTTAGTCTAGTTTAGCATAAAGACTGGAAAGTAAGGGAAACAACTAGTCTGGCTCTGTACAAAGTGACTATCAACACCTCTGAAGCTCACTAATTAACACAGACGGATCTTGTTTGTTTAATCCGCACACAAACAGAAGTGTAAAATTGGCAGTTTGTGGTATTGAATAACCCTATTTCCCAAATGTTGAACTATTCCTTTAATGTTGTAACGCTAATGTTTAGGGAACTTAAAACACTTGGTTAAGGTCAGGGAAGATTTAGATCTTGAATAAATATTGGAAAATTCAATGCTGACTTAAACCACAAGACACAACATGTCACTAACACTAACCCAGAAGAAAGTCTCCAAACCTAAATTGCAAAACAGATTATTTAACATTGTCTTCATTGTTGTCATGCCAGATCATTTCTGATCTGGCATGACAACTTTATTTGTCAGGGCCTTCCAAAATACATACAGCCTGGTTAATATTATGGAAAAATCATGGTCATGGTTCAAAGAAAGCAACACTAAT
Source organism: Thunnus thynnus (assembly GCF_963924715.1). Taxonomy (NCBI): domain Eukaryota; kingdom Metazoa; phylum Chordata; class Actinopteri; order Scombriformes; family Scombridae; genus Thunnus; species Thunnus thynnus. The sequence goes on from NC_089523.1 coordinate 2,708,040, forward strand.
TGTTGGTAGGAGACAGGATGCAAACAGTGGTCTCTGATGACACTTTGTAGGCCGAGCCAACCACCCTGACCTCCTCCAGCTTTACTTCTAAGAGACCATAGTCTGTCTTCTAAGGGAAACACAGTCTCTAACCAAGTGTGTTACCCCAGGCTCTGGTATCAAAGTCCTGTGCTTTGTACAGACAACCATCCACCACGACCTCCTCTCTATGATATCTGTGCAGTACACTGATGTCCAAGCCTGTCTCCTAAAAATACATTCATATACATTGCTAGCAAATCTGGCAAGTTGCAAAAATGTTGATACTGAACTTATCAGTAAAATGTTCAATGACAACGTAATTTCATTTTTTACTACTAACTACAGCATTATTAGACTTTTTATGATGATGTTTAGACATTGACAGCACTTGGTTAACATTTAACCAAAACCACAATGTTTCACTTTCCTTAGCCAAAGTGCTTTTGCTGCCTAAACTGATGCAAACATCTGTTTCCAGTGTCAATGTGCTACATTTTGTATGCCCGTCATCCACCCCAACACTTCCCTAAGCGTTGAATATGAACATAATCCAGAGGGCAATTATTTTAAGTATATATATATAATTTCTAGGTAACAATGTTGAGATGTAATATTTCCTCAACTGGGAAAAATCAACAGTGAACACAACAGTTACATCTCCTCCAGAACGTATCTCACAAAGCAAATTAAAACATATGTTCTAGGAGCTAAGGTTGCTTTCAGGATTTTGCAAGATTTATTTCATGTAATAAATAGAAATATATACCATTTGAATCAAAAATGACTCTTCATCAGGTAGAGAAGGATCAAGAGAATTCTTCTCAGTGGTGGGATGCTCGAGTTTTCCTGAAGAGGTAATCCCTGAGTTCTTTGTTTTATAGTTTGTTGCCAGTTTCGATGCGTAGCATTGTTTTCTGACAAGTTTTTAAATTTTGTTCCCATCTTTGGTGCTGAGGACTCAGTGCTGGTTTTGCACTTTGCTTCCCAGCAATCGCTTTTCAAACTCTCCTTTAATGCTCACTTTGGTTGTACACAGCATCACTTTTCACTCCTGGAAAGATCACCTACCTCTCTTCAAACTCATATACTCACTCATTCACACACACGAACACACACACACACACTCACACACACACACACTTTCAAGCTCATGCAGCGTCAGACTCCCTGTTGCTCTAACCTGATGGAGCCATCAGCCAGAAGCCAGACAGGGAGCAGTTGTTCTCATGGTCTCATCCCCGCTGCAGAGCCTTGACACAGGGAGAGACAAACAATTTGGCCTCCCTCCCACAGTCACAGCTCTGGGAGCCAGCAGGGGAGGCAGCTTGGGGTTTGTGTGTGTGTGTGTGTGTGTGTGTGTGTGTGTGTGTGTGTGTGTGTGTGTGTGTGTGTGTGTGTGTGTGTGTGTGTGTGTCAGACAGAAAGAGAGAAAGAGAGGTCACTTGGTGTATGTGTCTTTCAGTCAGTGAAAAGAAAAGACAAAGTAATATTTCTGAGAGTGAGTGTGTGTTCCAACATGGAAAATGTCAGATACAAGCATAAGGGATCTATTTGCAGCCAAATAGTCTGTTCCATGAATGTTAAGGTGGTTTGCTTTCAACAAGTGGGATATGTATTTCCACTGTATTCTTTGCATATAGACAGCCTCTTTTTTTGTTCTTTTCAGGAATAGAGGTTGTGCACATGCAGGCAGCCAGGGTTGTTTGGCCAGCTTTGAATATTACCACAGGCATGGTAAGACTGGGAGGCTTTTGACACAGGGGCTAGGACAAAGGGAAATGGGGTCGTGTGGTGAAATGGTTAATGTGAATCTTAATAGAGGCGGCAATGTCATTATCTCCAAATCCGCTGAGCCCTCTCGACCGGGGGGTCGCAGCGTCGACGGCCACTTTACATCCCGAGCGTGTCGGGCCGAGAGACCGGGGGCATGACTGCCAATCCCATCCGGAGGATTTGTGTCCTCCTCCACCAAATTCGGTAAGCGCATGCAGGCTCATAAAGGTGTTGAGAATTGAGGAATTTGTCTGGGAGACATGGCCAAAGTCAACGAGCTAGTTTTGCCTTTCAGCCGCAGGAAGAGGACAGGGGTCGAGGCCTCGCGAGGCTCCTGAATCCTCCTGCCCCGTCCACTGAAACAGGCTTGAGCAAAGAAAGGCTGCCTGCCTTTAAATGAGATGAACGCTGTCAGATTTACACACTGCCATGGTTTCAACCAACCCCTGATAATCCCCTCCCAGAAATAAATTGTCCCATTAAAATGAAATGTTGCCCATATAGGCTTAATAAATTGAAAACGCTTGTTTGAATCCTCGGTAATTTGGACGGAATCCCAAGCATGTAGCAAAGACTCCAGCAAAATAAGATTATTTGCTGTGTATTATAATGTATGCAGCAGTTTTTATGCGACCAAACAGTGTCAGTGAACCCCCTGATGAAATGTGTGCTTATTTATATGCAGTTATTCAGGTATGCAGTAAATTCCAATTACTTCTTAAGATTTCTATTTAGCATGAGGGGGAAATATGACAGGGAAGCTCTGTGTTTTGAGCAGCATTGTAAATCTCGTTAACTCTTTGCAGCATATAGCGAGAAATCTGCATTCATGTCAGAGAGGGAGCAGTGCATAAGATTTTAACAACTAGCTAATAGTCCTGTATGAGGATGTGTTGGAAGGGTCTGAAGGGGGTTTTGCTAATGTGAAGATTTCAAGGCTGAATTCTATAGATTTGTTTGTGTGATGCTGCTTACATTTTGAACCGCTGCTAAATTGGGAATAAAAAATGTCATGCAGATGTACTCTTGTTGGCACAGAAAAGCCTCTGAAACTGTATTAAAATCATCATGGGACAATAAAACTCTCATCTAAGACACAGAGTTTAAGGCACTGTGAACTCCTCCACATTCATTTACTAAAAGGACATGAAGGATACATTTGACCTTTAAATTACGCATCTATTTGTAAAAAAATTATTTTGAAAAACTGAATACATCAGTGTCCTCTTGTGTAGCTGTGGTCAGGGGTGAACATATAGACGGCCCTTGGCATAAAGCAAACTACTTGGCTGCTTAATTAGCTTTTAGCTGTACTTAAAGAGAAAATGAGAAATGTGCTCTGTTAATTTTTGTGATAATTTAAAGGGATACTCCAGTGTTTGGGCATTACACTTCCATTAAGTTGGAAGACTTAAAATTGAAAGATTTTTTAAAGAATGGTCAATGGTCCATGCAGCAGTGGCCAAGATATCCTGACTTTATGGGTCAAGCTCCAAAAATACTGGATCCTGCATTTCCCATAATGCAAATCAATAGCATTTCGTTTTTAGAGCCTCCCGGGCTGGTAAACGCTCACATCTAAACTCCACACAAGTTTGTAACGCAGGCTATCTACTAGGGTTGTGCCCGAATACATTATTCGGCAAATCACAAATAGTGTTTTTTTTTAAGAATATTTGTTTCATACAAATATTTTTAAAATGATTTGTTTTCGAGAAGAAAATACCAGCGCACAGGTCGGTTACATCGGTATCTCAGTCTCTGTCCTCTGCTCCGCTGTTACGTCTATCAGCAGGTCTCAGCGAGGAGAGTCACATCCACCTGCTACATGACGCACATTTCCTAATTTGGACAGCATTCCTGGATTTGGGGGGTGTTCCCCAGAGATAAAGCTGAGCTACTGACAAACGTGAAGTGCTCCCAAGATTGTAAAAAATAGGAAATAAATGAAAAGTGCAAAGTAAGAATCGCCTTTGAAGTTCTTCCCTACACGTTACATGGTGTGCTGTCTTTGTGTTATGGGTGTATAAATAGGTAGAGGTCTGTCTGCAATGAGGTGACGAGTAAAGTTTTAGATCAGTAGTCAGCGCAGTCATCAATGATCTGGGAGACTCCAGTTTGAGACCCAGTGTGGGGACCTCCTTCATAAGGTAATTTATTCATGAACTCTTACTGTAACACTTAAACAACTCTAAAATTAAAAGCGCAATAAAAACAAAAGCAGCATTTTTAAGCCTCTTTCCACTTTTATTCAAATACAAATACAAATAATTTTGCTGCCTCAACAAATATAGATACAAATACAAATACTGGGCTGCTCATCCCTATCTATTAAGAATTTGTCAAAGCCAAAACTAAGATAACATTAGTGACATTAAGCCTCTTCTGGAGCTTTCAACCATGAGTTTGAGACGACTTTGAGTCAGTTGTAATTATCCATTAAAACTCAGTTAACTGCTAAGTGGACTTTGATTTTAGTTTTGTTGGCCAAATAAAAGTTAATTTGATTTTCTTTGTAACTGTAAAGATGGTTTATGCTCTGCACATATATTTACTGCAAGATTCATCTTATAACTGTTGGACTCAGGGGATTGTCTGTTTTTGGGGATGGGGATTACCTGGTTTTAAATGCCTCACATGCTGGTTATATGGCATTTCTTTTCAACATATTACATGTTTTATGCCACTTTACCTTCCGGTATGACTTAGAATAATATAAAAGAACTTTGAGAAGGGGTGGGTGAATAGCGGGATGGGGGCTCTTCTCAGGGCCTCATAAAGTCTGGGACAGGCCCTGTATTTTAACAAACGGTCAATGCCAGCAAACTCATGCATTGTCTAACTGAGGTGTGTGTCTTCGATTGTGTGCTTATGGGTTCTAATGTGTTATGAGACAGATGTACTTACTAGCGTTTTTCTAGGCTTCCAGTTGATGATGACAACATGAATCTTAGTAGGTTATCATCACTGGTTGAAAGCTCCAGAAAAGCTAATAAGTGAATCTTGAGTTTCGTTTAATAAAGACGTTGATGTTCTGCACATTTGTATTCTGGAAAATTCATTTTGTGACTGTTACTGGATTTAATGTGTATTTTCTCCTTCTTTTCTGGGGGTCACCTTGTTTAAATACCTCATATGCTGGTTGTCTTGTGTAACCTTTCAGTCTATCACATTCCTATTGACACTTATTTTAATCAGTATGACTTATAATAATATTAAATATATATATATATATATATATTTGGAGGGATGAGAAGGTGGTGGGTGGTTGGAGGTCTATAAAGACTGAATTCTTAATAAAAGGCCAATACTGTAAACCTCATGTATTATTCTAACTGAGGTGTATGTTTGACTGTGTGCTTATGTGTTCAACTGTGTTATGAGCATGAGTATGAGTGGGGGGCGGATACTTCTACCCCCCACTCCCTCCCCCCCACCACCACCAGTGCTCAGACCCCCGTGTTGGGCCCCCAGGGGCCCTAAATCCCCCCTGCTCTTCCCTGCAGCCCCCCTCTGACGTGCAGCATGCCAAGGCGAACAGCGCTTTGCCTATGCATTAGCCATCCATTTCCCCCGGCTGACACCTCTCTAACATAAAACCGTAAGGCAGAGGTAAAATATCTCTCTCCTGGCGAAAATAAAGCTTTGTCTGCCTGCTGATCTATTGGATATAAAAATAAAGCCGCGGCTTTGATGCGGGCTTTACGTTATGCGCGCCTTTGCTTTTTGCGCACACAAAAGCCCAATGAAGATGGATAGTGCGGGATTGGCTGCGATGCATCCAGCACAGCAGCATCACTCACTACACTTCTTCTTCTTCTTCTTCCTCCTCCTCCTCTGCTTCCCTCTGTCAGAGAATTTTATTTTTACGCAGGCATGTCGTTGAGGACTGGACTGTTTGTTATTGATCAGTGAATATCGATAATTATGCAGGGATTTCCAACCTAATCGGCTTTGGAAAAGTTGTCCGCGCCTGTTCACATTAGGGAATCAGAAGCTTCTTTATCCTTGTTTGATTATAGTGTTTTTTCTTTTCTTTCCCCCGGAACGTGAGACATTTTTCACGTATATGTAGACATCTGTGATTTCACAACATTTACTGTACAGGCCTGTGGGTCTTGATGAGGTAGATTCTAATATATTTTCCTTTGATGTTGCTCTTATTGTACAGGCCTACAGCTGCATCTAAGACTTTATTTCACATTAAAGAAATGAGAAGGTGATAAGATACAGGTAGGCCAAAGGTTATTTAGTTCTCCTCTAAAAGTGTAATGCAATATGTGTATAAAAATAGTCTAAATTTACACAAGCAGTCAATTTATTTTAACATCAAAATACTTTCCAAGGAGGCTGAAATGCTTGAATTCTCTGATTGTCTTTCAGGTATATTTTTACTTTTTTTCTAATAAGAGAATTTGAATAAAATCATTAACCAGAGCATAAATCATTTGAGGAGCTTCTGTTCTTCTTCGGCACTTGATTGCAACAAAAAGATTCATGAAATAGCAGAATTTTGAATTTTAGCAGCATTAAATCATATTCTATGACTCCTACATCTCTATTAATTGTAGTATCTGTTCTATCTGTCTTTGATTGTTCTTGTTTTATTTAGGAATTATGAGGGGTTTTTTGTATGATTCAGATTCTGCTACTCTATAACCCTTTAAGGCCATTTTCGTCTGGGTTCAAATAACTCTTCAACATGCTTTCCCGCAGGGCCTCTTTAGTGTTCCAAAACCGTTTCAGAAAGCAGTAAATGTAATGAAGTCACTTCAAATTGTTGCTTTTAAAAAGAACAAAAATTTTTCTTTAGTTTGATTTATCACAATAAGATGAAAAATAGATGTAAGGTAGTTCCTAAATAAACATGTGCCCTTATTTTCACAAAAAAACATAAACGTCTCTCTAATATATTTTTTTTGAAAGTGTGTGTGTATATTGTTAAGCAGCATTCATGGGCCAGTCTGCTCTGCTGTATATTTTAATGCAGGTATCAGCAGCGGCCAGCTCTCCCTCGCTCCATGCTTGCGGGCTTTTCTTTCAGAGCGCAGAAATCCGCTGCGGTCGCTGCAGCAGCAGCAGCAGCTATCTGCCGCTCTGCAGCCATGCAGCCCGTCCCCTGAGCATTGGCCAGCGGGCGATAATATCTCAAAGGGAGTGGTTATCGCCACACATTATATTATAATCATTAGTGATCCTAGCCCTTTCACCCCCGACTGCAGAATAAGCGCGGAGTACCATTAATCTAAACTAGGAGAACTGCTTTAGAGGCTGCTTCCCTGCGCCTTTATGTATGTTCATTTCTCTGTTTGGAGCATTTTCATATAAGAAAAAAACTCTTTCTTTTTTGAGTTTGGATTCACAGTGAAGGTGTAGGTCTCTTTTGAGGAATTCCACATGGCTCAGTTAGTAGTCTCTCCAGCTGATCTGATGGAAATGATGCAGTTTTTGTCATTTGTGCTATTGATTTAATAGTGCATATCTTGAAACCTATGTTCTCTATTTGTATAAATATAATTTTAATAGGTTTTAGCTGCGGACATCTATGGTTTAAATACGGTCACAGATGGATTTTATAGCAGGGAGAGAAACGATAACCAAAAAGATATTGACTATTTATTTATCTGTGTATTGATTTGCTTCCTCGTGAGCTGAGGTTATTTTTAACATTTTTCAAAATTAAAATATATTATATATATATATATATATATATATATCATAAAGATTTGACTGGGAATGGGGAGTGACCATATTGTCTCCTAAAGCTTTAGCCTGACATAACGCCAGCAATAAATTATAGTTAATGATATAATACAATATTAGCAATAATAATGGCAGTATATCATAGGCTAAGCCCTCTCTTTACCCGGATTGAATTCGCCCCCTAGAGGAGTGGCAGGGACTCTAGTGGTGGTGGCTGCGGTGTTTTGGTGATGCTGATGGTGACCTCGGAGTCTCGTGACTCACAACTGTTTTGGACCCCCCGGGCCCCCAATTCACTGAATCATATGATCTCCTTGAGAAAACACACAGACAGAGAGGACGGTGTTGGTTGTAGCTGTGGATGGTTCTGGTGGTCGGATCATGACAGCCTCTGAATATCGGCTAATGTGTGTGTGTGTGTGTGTGTGTGTGTGTGTGTGTGTGTGTGTGTGTGTGTGTGTGTGGAGTGGGGGGTTGACTGACTGAGAAGGGACAGCTGTAGGGAGATGATCTATAAATCCCATTGGATTTCTCTCAGCGCAGGCCGGGACCGGAGTTGGAAAGTCTGGAAAATGTTTGCGTAGAGTTGCTGTTGGCTCAATAATCCACGTTGAGTTCACATCGGCATATGTTTGGCTGCTGATCCACAGGAGGAGGAGGAGGAGGAGGAGGAGGAAGAGGTGGTGGGAGGGGAGGACACAGCTCAGCCAGTCGATTGTGGGACTCTGCGTGGCTTTGCGTTGGCTGCTGCAGCCTCCCCAATCATGTGGGTTATACCATTACAGACTCTGAATTTCCCCCCAAATCTGTCAGCCATGCAGGGCCTTTTCTGCTGCGTGAGCACCGCGCGCCGGGATGGATGAACGGACAGAAGGATGGATAGAAGAGGGAGGGAGGGAGGGAGGGAAGGAGGGTCGGATTTCGGTTCTGGGAGTGCGTGATAATGCGGAGAAGAATGATTGACAGACTGGGCAGGGCAGGGACAGGGCAGGGCACCGCAACCTCCCTCTCCTCCAACACCCCTTCCCCTACAAACACACTCTCACTTTATAGCAGTAAAGTTTGCGTCAGATGTGCGCGCTCCATGCAGTTTGAGCAACCAAGACAAGAGTTGACATATTATGTCATAAATGTTAATGGACAGCACTGTTTACTCATTGTTCAAACAGCTTTCTGTGAGTGAGCGTGTTGCCCAAAAATAAAACATTTTTTAAAGCTTATTTTGTAACTTTCAGATGACGCACGTGCATTCTGTTGCTGGTTTTCGTTACTGGCAAAAATAACATATTATTCTTCAGAAGAAAAAAATGAGTTTTTCGTTTTAAAAAATATCTATGTAATTTCAAGCAATTTTATTAATTTGGCACATTGACATGTTTGTCGAAAGCAACTTAAAATAAGTGCAACTGACTAAAATCAAATAATTTCTGTCTTATTTCGGCTTCTAATTTTCTCCTTTTTTAAAAAAAAAATGCACATTTTGCCTTCAAATTATTTTTCTCATTCCACGTGGTGAAGTTTTCCAAGTAGGAATACAGATGAAAAATTATTTTAAAAAAAAAAATGATATTAACTGAGCCAGTTTGACAGAAATGAGGCTGTTTATTTCTAAAATAAACGCATTCATAAGCCAGAATGATCAATGCGCCTTATTATGAATTATGAATGCCAGCGCCTGTTTGCAATATTCCTTTGTAAAAAGAAAAAAAAAAAACCTGCAGAGAGGCTGAAACAGCCAGAGCAGAGCAGCGGACCGGTACCCCACCTCTCCACCTCCACCCCCTCCTCCTCCTCCCCTGTACACTCAGTTGATCAAAGCTCCAGTCGGGGGTGATATTTCTCTCTGTATTACCGGAGTCACGGTGTGTCCCCCCGGCAGCCTGCCCGGCCTCACTAGCCCGGGTTTAAGGTCACACAGCCCCGGCTTTCACAGCCTGGCCACCACGGGGGGAAAAAAAACTAGACGTAGAAGAAAAAAATTGCTTTAAATATCGCTTTCACATATTTTAAACACCTTTTTTTTCCCAGCACATCTAATCACCTGCTTGATTCAGCACTGAGTCTTTATTCCAAAGTCTTCTTCCTCTAGCCGTGCCCCCCATACATTGTTGTGGTGACATTGTGTCTCTAAACTGAGCCTGGAGGAGAAAGGGGAGACAAATAAACGTGTCATGATTAGAATTAATGATTGCATGCATCTTCACAGCCTCATCCATTATCTCAGATTAATTATCTCGCAGTGTACCAGTTCACTTGTCTGCACTTCATAAACCCCAAATCTCCTGGGCTGCTTTACAACACTATGGTCCTGATACAAGAAAATCCTCTTTCTTTACTGTACAGCAGGGCCTGTGGTGTCCACGTGAATACTTCTGAGGAAATAAAGGAAATGTATAGAATTTAAAAAAAAGCTAATAACTCTAACCCTTTTACAGTGGAAACCAATAAGAGATCAATCAAATAAAGTGACTTTGACCATTTAGATTTTCATTTTCAGCTACAGTTCTCAATTTGATTTTTATTTCCTCAACAGGCCTGCTGAAAGGCCTTCTGCCATCAAATCTACCTCCAGTCATTCTGAGATTAAAGCGGGACAAAAAAAGGATAAAAACCAAGTTTTGTTTTCTTCAACTTGAGCAAAGACGTTGCACCACAAATTCCAATTTACAACTTCAGCCTGCATCAGAATGAAAATATGAGTGAGAATAAAATCTATTGCTAGTAAGGGATTACAGTGGTAAGGTTAAAACCATTTTTTGCATTTAATAGTGTCTCTGCCTGGAGGGGAGTTGAGATATTTTTAAGCCTATAGCCTATATTTTGATTTCCTTCTATTCGTGGATTAATCTGCCTCCGTGAGCTGGCTTTTCCCCTCTCTGGTTTAAATCAGGCAGAGATTATCCCCACTGACAGACTATCAAGGCATCTTCTACACATGGAAATAACAACAACTTTTGTTGTTTACATGCTGCATTTACAAGTTTGTGTGGTGGTGGGGAGCGCGAGGCCTGCAGACTGCAGGATTTCTGGGTTTGTTTTCAGGTTTTTTCTGCAGATTTCCTTGCAGGGAAAAAAAGAACAGTGATGGTTTTGTGGTCAAAAAGAAACGTGATATTTCCATTACTGATTGCCCCTCTATACAGAAGTATGGACCGCCCAGTTGTCATGGAGCTCAATGACCCCTCTCTCCCTGACTCTCTGATGGAAACCTAACCAGATGCTCAGCAGAACGCGCTCAGACGCACCTTCCACAAACAGAAAAGTGGGTGAAACAGGAGGAAAAAGAGAAGAGGACTAAAGTAGAGCAGGCTGAGGAGGTGGGTAAGGCGAAAACTAAACAGAGACGTGTATGTTCTAAGTCTTATCTCTTCTTTTCTTCAAGCCAGGAACACATGTCCTGTTGAAGGGGCGCTCCCCAGACGCCGGGAGGCAGCTGGACTGGGACTGCGGGCGTTTTGCATGAGAAGCAGCCCATATGCAAGAGATGCTGGCGGGCTACTGTTAAAGAATAAATATGTGTGTCTGGGACGCTTTTTCAGCTTTAAAGTGCGTTAAGTGCACAGCTTTTGCGATTGGTTCAATTTTTAGTCGAGCAAAGAAACGCCTCATCCTGTATCTATTAACACTAAAGACAACCGCAACATTTTATTTCTGTAGACTAATAATATTTATGAAACTATTGTCTAACAGGCCACAATGGAACAGTTTATGTAAATAAATAATGCAAACATTAATTACTCCAAACGAGTTTCCTGGCAAATGTAAATCTTGTTTAGATGGTGGAACGAAACGAATTTGTTCAAGCAGCATGTAAACTTTCCCTCCAGACTAGACAATCTATTGTCATTGAGCAAAAGAAAGAAAAAGGATTCAGGGCCTGTAAATCATCTAAAAAAGCTCCAACACAAAAGACTTGACTGATCTCTTTGATGGGAAATGACTAATAATCCAGCGGGCTGTTAGGCCCATGGTGTTATTTACTTAAGGTGGACTTGAAGTGGATTGGACCTCCCCTAATGAATCGTCCGAGGTGTCTGGGCCGCAAGCTCCTGACTGGCTGAGCTGTCCACTTTAGAGCCTTTCTGTCTTTCACTTCCACGCTGCCTCTCCGTCACACCAAAGACAAAACTACTAATGTGTGCTACTGCCGAGGCGCAAGGAAACATTATCAAAGTAAATAAGCACACGACACTCTGTAGTGCTTCACTGGACGCGGAGAAAAGGAAACTACCGGTAACAGCATCTCCACAACAGTCACCACACTTTTGCAGCTACCTGCTGTGAAATCAGAGATTTAACTCTCTGAGTGTTGTGAAGTGCAAAGCAGATAAGTAATATTCCATATTTGAACTTACAATTAGTTTATTGATTATTTAAGTATTATAAAAAAAATATTCTCCAATTACTAAACAAATATGTTCAACTTGTGTATCAATTTCTGGCGCAAAGTAACTTTACATTGGTAAACAGTCTACACAGGATGCACGCCATGCAATATGCGCCTCTAGCTTCTTTATCCTGCAGACACCACTGTATCTACCTGCTCAGATTCCTCCTTCATGTCCCCCTCATGCCCAGAAGACAATTTGCTCAGCAGCTGAAAAGTGGCGTCTCTCCCTCCGCGCTGCTCGCCCTCCGCCGCGGCTGCTTCCTCCAAACACATTCACTAACATATGACAGTTTGCAGGGAAATTCTTGACAATTGGTGTCTTGAGTGTGTGGCATAAATAGCAGGCAGAGCCCTCGCTGGGTTATGATGGGGCGGCTTGATGGTTGCTGGCATGGTGCGGCGCTGATTGGTCCGGCCGCGGCCTGACGTCAGGAGGCTGGGAATAAGGCTGGGCTGGAGCTTTAGGAGCAAGACAGTGTACTGGAGACCCAGCGCATCCCAGCATACATACGGTACTGGAGACTGAGGGCATCCCAGCATATATACTGACTACTACCGGAACCGCCAGCGCATCTCGGCATCACCCGCCACCGCAAGCTAAACATCCAGGATCATCTGACAGAGCGAGAGGGGAAAACGCTCTTTTTAAAAAAAAAAAAAAAAAATCTTTTGGGTGTGTGATTTTGTTTCTCGCCGGGTTTTGAACAGTGGATACGCTGCCATGTCAGAGTGCACTGAATTATTTATAGGCGTGCGTGTCTTGTTGTGTGACAGCTCTGCCCTAAAACCATTTTATTAGACGCCTCTTCCAGCACTGACTGGCACACGACACTCCTCTCGGCCGATGCGTCACTTCCAAGAGCGCCGGGACAACCAAACTGGCTCCGGTCTTCTCGCCTGAGCTGATCCTCAGCTTCCTGTGCTGAAATCTACATTTTTGGTCGAATTGCGTGTTTTGCCCCGGATCCAATAAAGGACTGATTTATTTATTTTTTCCCTTTTGGTTTTTACCACCAGTGACAGAGGACGCGGTCGCCATCCCTTCCTGTCTGTTGTTTTTTTTTTGGACGCTGAGCCTTTTTACGCATGCAGGGAGAAATCTGTGGTGACACCTGATCGACTGGCTTCTCCGCGCACATTGACCCGGGAGCTCCAGGCGAATCAGGGAGGGAGAGAGCAGATAACTCGGTCAATGCTCGGCCTGCGCTGTTGATTTTGTTTGTGAGTGTGTGTGTGTGTGTGTGTGTGTGTGTGCTTTATTTGTGGGGTCGTAGCCCAGCCAAAGCCATGGTCCACTGCGCCGGCTGCGAGAGGCCTATCCTGGACCGCTTTCTCCTCAACGTGCTGGACAGAGCCTGGCATGTCAAGTGCGTGCAGTGCTGCGAGTGCAAATGTAATTTGACAGAGAAATGTTTTTCTCGAGAGGGAAGACTGTACTGCAAAAATGATTTCTTTAGGTAAGCTCGGAGAAATGACAGCCAAACTCCTCACTAGTGTTTTTTTTTTTTTGTTGTTGTTGTTTATTAATATATCTGCTTTAATGTCAGTAGCTGGGTTGCAAAAAAAGATGAATATAGGCCTTTAAGAAATTATATCAAGAAGTTTCAATTTGTTGGTGATGGTGCATCATTGAAGTAGACGGAAAACATTTATTTTTCAGGCATAACATCCCATTTGACAGAAAATGTATTTTTAATCTTCAGCAGATTTAATGTAAATTAAAAAATACATTTTTCTATGTTATTTGAAACTTTTAAAATGCATTTAACAACTATAACTCAACAGTATAATTGCAAGTAATTCACAGAAACTCAGACCGCCTTTAGCTTTATCAAACCAGCAGATAAAATAAAATAAATACAGGTTTTAAAAAAAAGCATGTAAGCTAAGTTTTTAAAAGAATGTGTGACTGCACACACAGGACAGCAAGTATTAAGAATGAACGCAGAGTCTCCGTTGTTTTTTTTTTTTTTTTAATTTTTTTTCTCTAAATGAATGAATAAAGCAAACTGTCCGTGCCTGTAGGCGTGAATGAGGACTGCAAGGCGATAAGCTTTGATTAGGAGGAGTAATTAAAAGCTTGTTAATTTGGATTCTTATGCAAAACAACAACAAAAGAGGGGCAGCAACATTAAACGCGTGTGCACTCGCTCTTAGCTGGGAGAGGGGGTGGGGGGGGGGGGCGGTTTGTTAGGAAATCGAGGAAATCACACTTAGGGTGTTTTTTTTACAGCGTGCAGGCCGCCGGGGGAGCGCACAGGATCAAACCCCGGCCAGAGGAGAGGCAGCCCGGTGTGTTTGCTCAGTCCGACTGAGGAGGACGTGATAAGTGGATTTGAATAGTAAACTAGTTGAAAAGATCAAGTCCACAGACAATGCAATCACAGACGTGCAGTCAACAAGCGGTGCACACCACTCAATACACATTGTTTAACGTTGAAGTCAGTGGCAGAGGCTATTATTTATAATTCCAGGGCAGTCTGCTGTGTTAGAGAAGCCGTATATTTAATGGCTTTCATAGTGTAAAACGTGTTACATGTAGTCTGGAAAAGACTGGAAATATAGAACTAAAACCAGTGAAAGAAATAAAAAAACTATCAGCAGCTCTTATTTAATATGTCTAAACACAGTCGTGGAATCGCTTCAGGAGAAATTAAATATTTTGTTATTATTATATAAAATATGGATCTTATAGGCAACATTTTATTTTACTATTAAAAGATTTCTACAGCGTCTTTTGTACAAAACGCGCTCATGTACACGCACAAAGATAATTCTACATTTCAGTCTTTTCATTTTTTTATCTAAAAACCTCAGTGTTGATATTTATGTTTACCTCCACAAACTACTAAACGCGCTATTTGAAAGTGCGAGTCTTTACATAAAGGTTGTGTCTGAGTAGCTGGAGAACACTTATCACTATTATTTTTTATTTTCCACTTTGTATTTATATTTATTCATGTTGAAATATTGATGAAAGTTTCTAAATTGCGTTTTACAGGGTTTAGACAATAAGAGTGTCTTTATATCTGGATGTCAAATGCGCCTTTTTTCTAATTCTTTATTTTTTCTTCCACTAAAATGTGACTTGTGCAGCTTTTTTGAGTCAACAGTATTTTTAAATGTTATTCTTTGTCTGTAAAATACGGTGTATTCCTTCCCCATCACTCCCGCCTTGTTACCAACCTGGCTGGATGTTGATATTATTTAAACGCTTCAAAAAATGATTTGTGTAAAACATTCTATAGCTTTTTGCTTCTTCTCCTTCTTCTTCTTCTTCCTCCTGCAGGCGGTTCGGCACTAAGTGTGGCGGTTGTTCGCAGGGCATCTCTCCAAACGACTTGGTCCGGAGGGCCCGGAGCAAAGTGTTTCACCTCAACTGCTTCACCTGCATGATGTGCAATAAGCAGCTCTCCACCGGCGAGGAGCTCTACATCATAGACGAGAACAAATTCGTTTGCAAAGACGATTACCTAAACAACAGCAGTGTAAAAGACACCAACCTCCTCTCAGGTACGGAGGGAGCCCTTCCTTCGTGCATGTGTGGGTGTGTTTGTGTGAGCGTGAGGCGGGATAAATTGTGATGGATGTGATGTGTTCAGCCCCGCAGTGGCTTCATCATTTCCATGACTAGGGCTTAGACGCATCCAAGGAGTAGAATTGGACAAAAAAACACTCTCCATTGCCTTTGTTGCCGCATGGAATGATCCCAAATTTACAATATTCTCTGTTCTGTTTTTATTTTCTCTGACAGCAGTGAGGACGATGGTCTTCATTTTGGAGTGTGATATATAAGCCTATGTGCTGAAGTGTCGTTTGTTTGTTTATAATTCTTATTTAATATTTAAATCTTTTAGCAACGCAGTAAAGAAGAAGACACATCAAATTTGCTGCTTTTTATTTGTAAGAAAAAAAATATCCGTCTTTATAACCTGGATCTTCATGGTGTAGGCTAACAAATAATGTACATTTGTATAAAAATGATATTTAAAAAATGCTTCAAGGAGGAAAAGATTAGACAAAGGTTTTGTGAAAATATAGTTTATTGTTATAAATGCTGGTGGTAGTTTGCATCACCGACTTGAGGTCATAGTTCACCCACCTATAATTGACCACTACATCACTGCTGACACAGTCCACAGTGATAAATAGAGTTTTTGGGAATAGGATGGATTTTGTTCTGTTGGTTGTAGCAGCTGTAGTTTTTTCCACCAAATCACTCAAACAATTCAGCTTGTTTTTTTGTTTTGTTGTTTTTTGCAGAATATGTCTGCTTATTCTAATTTTCATATTTCATTCCTGCAGTAACGGCATGCAGCGACCCGAGTTTATCACCGGACTCTCAAGACCAGCTACAGGACGACGTGGTCTTAAAGGACACGGAGATAGCCGCCCTGTCCGACAAGGAAACGGTTAATAATGAGAACGATGACCAGAACCTGGGCGGGAAGCGACGCGGCCCGCGGACCACCATCAAGGCCAAGCAGCTGGAGACGCTGAAGGCGGCGTTCGCTGCCACCCCCAAACCCACCAGACACATCAGGGAGCAGCTGGCCCAGGAGACCGGCCTCAACATGAGGGTCATCCAGGTAAAGGAGCATCTACATTAAGCATCCAACTCCCGAAGGTCCTGCATGCGGCGGGGGTTCCGGGATGTTCTCCTCCTTTCATTTCACAATGAATTCATTCATTAACAACCAATAGAACAAGATATAAATAACCATTATTAGCTGAAGTGGGTGTTTCTCAAACTGTGGTCCGTGTGCCCCTGACAAAAATTGTAATTACAGGTTTCACCAGCAACAGTATTTTATCTACAGTTCAGTGATAAATAAACAAAACCTCCAATTCTGCCTGAGATGTTCTGAAATATTATGGAGAGCAGCGGACACCCACAGGTTGAGGAGGTGGACCCGCACCTTTTCTGTTTTATAGGGTGTTACGCGCCCATTAAAAGGTGTGATGTAACAGCTTATATTTTATGGAAAAATGTCCCTGCCAAGCTGCCAGACTGCCATGACCGTGCAGGCCTCATCCCATCAGAGAGGCTCCACCTCCCTCACCATCCGCCCCCACCCCCCCTCCACCCCCACCCCCCCTCCTCTCACATCCTTCACCCCTCTTTAAAGGAGGCCTCTTCCCTTCAAACTGCGCGGTCACATTGATTTCATTAAGCCAAAGATTGGACGACGAACGAGGTTGATTTGGAAACGGGTAATTTATATGGGTATTTTTGATTCTTGGCGCGCGCGACGGGGCAAAGTCGCCAACTGGCGCCGGGCTGCTGGGAGCGCTGGGAGTCCTGGCACAGCGCTGCCATCACGTTTTGCGACCACATTTAGCCATGCTGTGAGCATTTCCAGCCAAGTGGAAAGGCAGAAATCTGTTTCAAGGGTCTTCAGATTGTCTCCTCAGAACTCTGAATTACAGCAAGGCCGCCTTAAGTTAAACAAGGAGCAACACAGAGCACTGACAATCATCATCATCATCATCATCATCATCACCATTATTATTATTATTATTATTATTATTATTATTATTATTATTATTATTATTATTATTGTTATTATTCATAATAATAATGTAGGTTTTGTGACTATTTTCCTTGTATCATTTACAAAGAGCAATATTGTAGGAATTATTGTAAATCTGCGATTCATGACACAACATATTATTACACCTCAGGAATAATAGCAGGCCTTCTATAAGAAAGAATAGGCCCAAAATGACGTGAAAATAGAGCTTTTCTGCGTTTTTATTTTTAATAAATTAGATTTTTTTTTGTCTTCATAATGTGCATAAGGCTGCGGGGCAGAGCTAAGCTTTTTTTAAAAAAAGGTTTAGCATAGCAGATTAATGGCGATAAAGTGAAAGTGGCGAAGTCGGGGTATCTAATATGTATGAGCACGAGGGAAAAAGAGAAGAGCGTAATTAAAGGACGGCTGGCCGGCCTATAGATTAGGAAATGATAACCTCCAAGAGCCCGGTAATATATTGGTAACAACCCTCCTATTAAGTATTAATTGGAGATTTTAAGCCCCCGCTGCTGTAGCTTCAGTCGGAGTAAATGGAGGGTTAAAAGATCATTAGGGAGGTTAGATGTGACTCGCGTTCCTGTAACGATAATTGGGCGCAGTCCTCTCCAACGCACAGCCTTGCGGATTTAACGCACCGGCTCATCACGCTCGCCGCACAACACACAGACAGCGCGGTTATTTACTCTTATAAGAAGCCATAGCGGTGCAGGTGCCAAGGTAAATATGACACCTAATTACACTTTCTCTTATATGGGGTGAATTTACTCAGTGAGGTTTAATAGCATATATTTAAAAAAAAGTACAACATGCCAAATTTGTATTTGTTTGTTTACATATTTACTCATGCCCCAGAACATTTTCGCCACCCCAAATTTAACACCAATGGAGCCATCTTTCCCATCCCATCTATTTCTCCCCCCTCCTCTCATCTCCCGCTCAGAATATTGATGTGCAATCAAAATGGCGTCAGCAGCCTTTTGCACGTTTGCCGGGTGACATGAAGTGACCTGTAAATGTGTGTGTTTGTGTGTCCAGGTCTGGTTCCAGAACCGTCGTTCCAAAGAGAGGCGCATGAAGCAGCTGAGCGCGCTGGGAGCCCGGAGGCACGCGTTTTTCCGGAGCCCTAGGCGGATGAGGACGCTGGTGGACCGGCTGGAGCCCGGGGAGCTCATCCCCAACGGGCCCTTCTCTTACTACGGAGGTATGTGTACCATTCACCTCCTTCTGTAAGACAAGTGTCTTTTTTTATTTCCACTAATTCATTTTTTCATGATGAAACATCCAATTTTAAGCTCATATTCTCTCTTTCTGCACTTTTTTTCTTATTTGTGCACTTTTGCAAAATGCTCATAAGAAGTTTCATATTTTTATTCATGTTAGTTTAATATTTCCCTCATTGCTTTTATATGTTTTCATTTATTTGTCTGTAATTTCCTGCTGTAGCCTCATGAAACAACTTTCCTACAATTTTATCTTTCAAATGAGTAATTTCATTTAGGTGTCTTTATATAACATGCTAAGATGCCATGTTAGGCCTCTTCACTTCTTTTTACCTTTCCTAGACTCTTTTCTCAGAGATGGTCATGTTAATTCAGTACACAAAAGTAAAATAACACTTAAATAAACAAATGCATGCAAAGCAGTGATTTCCCGCTCTTGCTTAAGCAAGTTCTGATATTCAGCAAAGAGGTTCTTTTTAATTTTTTTAAATAAACTGAACTGCTCTATTCAGGTTGGGTCAACTCATCCAAATCCTTTCGGAAATCAGTGAGCAGTGAGTTAAGTTTAAGTGAACTTAGTTTACGTCTGAGTGATTTGATACCATACTCTTCCTTGCTTTGAAATATCTGATAATTTTCTGAGAATCTGAGAATTTCATTTGTGCTCGGGCCTTTGTCCTTTCTGCTGAAGCAAAAAGTCTAATAATATTCTGCCGAATTGAAAAAAAAATGGTCTCAGTAGGTAGAATCGCTGATGAAATGGCCCCCATTTTAATTAATTTTGTGGCCACGTTGTTCTCCCCACCCAATTGCAGTTTTGATTTAAGTGTAACGTGCTCTGTGACTAATGTAGCACGGCGAGGGTCTCTCTCCCTCTCTAATACAAATCAAGCTATGTATATTCAATGAATTCCTCAATGTCTCCGGAATTATTTCTGCACACCCATTGTTCTCAGACCTAACGTTGATTTTTTTTTTTTTTCTTCTTCTCTTGGATCTGCAGATTATCAAAGCGAGTACTACGGCCCGGGAGGGAACTATGACTTCTTCCCTCAGGGGCCTCCGTCGTCGCAGGCCCAGACCCCAGTCGATCTCCCCTTCGTGCCCTCCTCAGGCCCCACGGGCACCCCTCTCGGAGGTATGGACCACCCCCTGCCTGGCCACCACCCCTCCAGCGAAGTGCAGCGTTTCTCCGATATCATGTCCCACCACCCGGGGGACTCTCCCAGCCCGGAGCCTGGCATCCCGGGGCCCCTGCACAGCATCTCCTCTGAGGTGTTCGGCCCTAGCCCGCCCTTTACCTCACTGTCGCTGAACGGCAGCGGATACAACAACCACCTGTCCCACCCGCCCTCGGAAATGAACGAAGGCACCGTGTGGTAGCTTTTCGAGAGAGCAGACTCTACTGGCGAGAGATTCGGTAACGGAGGGTGGTGAGGTTTGGTGGTGTTGGGGGCTGGGTCAAGAACAGGCACATGGATATTGACAGGGTTAGGGCAATGCCATTGAATCATAATTTTTTTGTGATTTCATATTTATTTATTTATTTTCCCATTTGATTTGTTGATCTTTTGTGGGGAAAGCGTATCTGGCATAAAAATTATGCTCAAAAACATTTTCTTCAGTATTGTGTTTGGGTGTTTCAATTGCTTCATTTGCCCCCACCCTGAATCCAAAACTGGACTTACAGAAAAAAAAAAAAAAAAAAAAAAAAAAAACTGGGCAAGACTGCTGAACTGCCCCCCTTCACCTCCCTTTCTTTGGGCCCCTGGAGCACCCTGTCACCCCTGCTGACTCCTGTCAGTGGCCTAGCATAGCGACCAAACCCCCTAACACTCACCAGTGGGGTAAAAAACAACCCTTTCGAAATCTCCTATAGTATGTCCCGAACACGAAAAACATCATTAGCTACTGTCAAAGACTTCAATAGCTTTACAGAGAGAGAATAAAGGGGCTGAGGGTTGGTTGTGTGCTGACCTGGCACTGTAGGAAGGCTGAGCGGCGTTCAGACTATGTTCGAGGCACTAGACGTGTCCCTTGTATTTATTCAGAAGCTCCTCAGACCTCTTTGCCTCTCAAGGCTCTGCCATATTGACACTTAACCTTTTTGACACTATGTTTCTGAAGGCCAGAGGAAATGACAATTTTTCCTCCGTCTGGACTATTTGTTTCTTTTTTTTTTTTTTTTCTTTTCTTGGTTTCAGAATTTCCACCAAATCTGAAGAAGGCTGCCTTCAAAAGGCAAACAGTAAAAACCCTCTACGGATTGCAAACCCTTTATTTAAAATGGAAGTGAACTTGAAATGTTGAAATGAAGTCTACCTTCTAAAAATCTTCTACTGGGGTTCTAAATGGGACTTAGAACAGTCAACTGTTTACGTGATCTATTTAATTCAGGAGTCCAGAAGTCTCGAAAACCATGTTTTAGAACCTCTCGATCCATATAAAAATGTTCCAAGCAACCAACCAAACTTTTGTATTGATTTCATTTATATTGTATGGAGATAAAAACACATTTGCTGGGGTTGTGGTTCACTGTGCTAGTTTGTACAAGATGTTGTTTACAAAAAAAGGTTAAAAAAAGAATAAAAACAAAGTAGACAGTTGCCAAATAAAAAAAAAAATAGCACAAATACTGTTAAAGTGCTTTGCACCATCATCTGCAGAACGTGTTAAGACAAAATGTAAGTGTTAAAAGGAGTAATTGACTTCTTAATTTTTTAGTCTGCTGACGATACATTCATAAAATTGTTAATATAACATACTTAGACAGGTTTTATTTTTGTGTCTTCAAAGGAGAAAAATCCAAACTATTAAAAATTGATGGTCAAATATGCAGCTCGTAGCTGCTACATCTCTTTGAATATCAAGCCCTCATGGTATGTCTTTTATTGTTCCAATAAACCTAAGCTTATGTGACCTCCAGTGCATATTAGACCATTCACTGTATAAATACAACATGTTGACAAAAATGTGTTTCTAATAAAACTAGAAAATATACTTATGAATTTTTTAACATATTTTCTTTGGAGCAGCTATCTTATAGTATATCCTTACATTACAGTGCATTATGTATCACGTGTATCAGTGTCAGTGCAGCAGTACATCATAGGGCTCTCTGTAAGGTACTTAGGCTATCAGGCCAGTGTCACTCATTTCATAATGAACGCTTTTTGTCTACACGTCTAATTTTCTATTCACTTGGAGTGTGAAATAATTGGCCTTTGCAGACATGGTGACAGGTAAACATTTATTAATTCTGATTAATGGGATTCAAAAACACTGAGTGAAATTGAAATGGCAGTTGGCGGAAAGTGACGAAAAGACACACAAAGAAAAAATTGAGTCAGAAGGAGAACTCAGAAGCTTTTAGCAGGGTGGTGGAAACATATAGTCATGCTTTTCTGTATGAATTTTGTGATGCTAATCTTTAACTGTCAACAAAGGGTTTTCTCTTTCCCCTGCTGCAGCGTTGCACCAGATCCTGATGGCTCGAAGAACAATTCATAGACAAATAGTGCAAGAGTATGAACAACAAATACAACAAAAAAAACCCTTTACAGCTGATTTCACTTGCCGTGGAAGTATTTAGTGGACTTGCTTGCTGCAGCCAACACAAGGGGGAGTGGATTCACAACTTATGCTGATGCCACTTTTTTCCCCAACCACTTTGGCTCTGGCCTCAGATTCTTCCATTCACTTACTCGAGGTCGTCGACTAATCATAAGCAGTTAGCTGTGCAACTGTGAAGGACAATGATGAAATTGCCGTGACCGCAGCTCTGCTGCTTGTTATGCTTTTATTAGCCCGCTCCTACATTATTATTCCCTGCAGCTTACTGTTCTCGTGGTGCGGTCTGACGGCTAGGAGGGACATCTACTGACTTATTTCGGCGAACACAGCCGTGTTAATAATCAAGAAGCCCAAACACTGAGGCGTGTTCTTGCAGGAAGGATGAAAAAATTATTCATAGTTGTAGGGAAACGAGTTGGGCGGGCGGTGGTAGGATTGTGGCATGAATCCGGGGGAACCTTTATCTCCCTAACCCTGCGTGTGCAGTTAGGACCGTGTGCAATCCCAGTTTTCTCCCCTGCCTCCAGACTGTAATCCACCATGAATTAATCATGGTCTTGAGAGTTAACCAAGCTTGGGGAGGTGGGGTGTAGGTGGGGGTGGAGGGTCTGTGGAAGGATATAGGTCTCTGTTGAGCCCCTGGGCTTAGCTGCCCCCCCCCCATCCCACCCCCCCATGGTAACACCATGCACCGCCGGCTGACCGCCCCTGGGGCCACGGCTCTTTAAGTTCAAATCTCCTATTGATCGCTCATCAGCTGTTGGTGCAAACTGACCTTGTAGTCTAACGCTGGCAAAATAAAACAAGCCTTAACAGCATTGAATGGGTTTTAAATGACATTTTAAATCTCTGAGTCAGGACGTTTGAATAGCCCACACACCCACTGGGATCCAAAATAAGTATACTGTATGTGAATGTGTGTGTGTTTAGGGGGGTTGACAGGGGGATAAACTCTTGGAGGAGGAGGAGGAGGAGGGGGGGGGGGTACAAAATGGTTTACTTTAGGGTACAACAGGGGCCAAAATATTGAGCCAATAGGAAGATCAGACCCAGCAGGCGAACACTGAGATACTTGCGTTCAAACTGAGAAGGGTTTTTTTTAGAGCCCCTCTCCATATGAGAAGCATTTGGCTGCTAGTTTTAAATGCAGAGTGGCTCAGCTGGAAGTGTACCCTCTCCTCGGAGCGAACGTAGCGTAAGCATACAAACACATGGCACAGGTCCTTGTTTCTCCTCAAACAAACGACACATGTTGGGGGAAGCCAATTTCTTGGCCAGGAATGAGAAAACGCTGTCAATCAATGGAGCGGGCTGGTTGATCGCTGAGCCACATTTCCCTGGCTCAATACTCAGCGAGTGGGTGATACACAGTCATGTAGCAGCCTGATAAGCTGACCTCTGCTGACGAGCTCTTTGTTTTGCCACCTCACTACTCTTTACACTTCCTCCTCCTTCTCTCAAAGACTAAAGATGGAAGGAGATGTTTAACTCATAGGACAATGTCTTTTAATATTTGAATCACATTTAGTGGAATTTTCCTGCAAATAATGTCTGATTCCTTCTTAGAGGTGTTATTCAAGAGGGATTCAACCTATAGCCAGACCAAGAAACCTTCTTTTCCTGCTCCAAATACAGAAATAAATGCATTTATAAGTTTTGTTTTTTGTTGAAAGAATAGAAGAACATAAGCTTGATCAGCTGGAGCCATGGCTGAACAGAGTAAGAAAAGAGTGCCACCTAGAGAAAGTCAAACATAATCCACAGAAAAGGATGTAAAGAGAAAGGGATGTAGATAGCACCAAATAGACTCTAATTTACTTATTGGTTAAATTATAGGTCTAAATGCTGCCTTCTCCACACTGCCAGGATTAATATTGAATCCTTTAATTATTCATTGACCTAAAATAATCACATTTTTACATTTTGAATCTAAAAATACTGGAATCAACCTATAAAATACCCAACATCTGTAGATTTTTAATTGTAGAATCTTAACACCTCCTTGGTAGCTAAAGCCCTCAAATTCCCAAGAAAATCACAGTGGACATGACCTCAGTGTCCTCAGTGGTATTACACAAGTTTACAGCCAATAAGGTAGTGACATATAAAAGCCAACACAATCAGTGCCACCACTGAAGAAGTAAAGTTCTAGAAAGTTTCTTGGTCAGTCACAGCAAGACTAAAAGCTGTGAAGTCATCGTCATGAGATAAAGCTAGATGAAATTTGTGAACATTGGAAAAGTATACAAAGTGATTTTCCCACACATTTTCTTGATTTGAACTTTTACTGGTATTAAGTGAAATTAAGCAAAATGTCTTTTTATTGTGCATCACATGCACAATCAGATACAAGACTCACTGCATACATAATCATGATATAATGATATATATATATATATAGTGATGTGGTGGCAAATGAAAACGTAGATAAACGACAGTATGACCTCTACAGCTGCTGTATGAGATTATCAAAAGCCAATACTCCACCACTAATATAGACATGAATAGAGAATGTACAGTGTATGCTCATCTGAATCATTTACATCGGTTTGATATGATTTCCTGTGATGTACAATAGGCTATAATATGAATTTAAAGAAATCCAAACTCGTATTAGCTGAAATGGTGAGTAAGCTTATTAGAATCTGTCGTCTCTTAACATGTACTCATTTGCTCATAAATGAACTGTGACCCCACAGTCATGGCCCAAGTTTCACCCAGCTGTCGACCCTGATCTTGACCTGCTGCTTTTTCAAGGTCAACCCTTACTAAAGGCCGTGTCTATCACAATGACCTCCAACCCACACATCTCCTTTGCTGCGTCAGTAGTTCAGAGTGAAGGGCCTGTTAAGAGTATGCTTTAGTATCATGGTTGATATCACAAATTAGTAGCTCAGATATTTCAATCAGAAAGTACAATGCTTTTAGTTGTATTATGGTGAAGTACTTTAGATTGCAGTTGTAGCTCAACAGACATTTCGTATAGATAACATCGCAGTTCTAATTTAACAGGATGAGTTGAAACTCTATAGGAAGAGATGGTAGGAAACTAAAGGGGAAAAAAGGTACAGGGTATGGACCAAATGAAATATGCACTGCATGTAGAAGGACTGTAACTCAGCAACTGAGTCTATAGACACAGCACAAAGGTAGGTCATATTGGATGCCAACTGTCATAGGCCCAACTATAGTACATACAATACAGTACTTGATTGTGTAGCTTTTGCTGTTTGCCATTCCTCTTTGTCTGCAATCTGTCTGTGTTTGGGATATGGTATCATGTTTGAGACTCTTTAAATATTAAACATTAAATAATTCCACATTGTTACCATTGTTGCAATTTGGCCTCTTTATAGCTTGGTTTATTATATTCTTTTAAACTCACATAGGAAAGTAATGTTGCTAGATAATAGTCGACAAATTCTTCTAATTCTTCATCTTGTATTTAGCCTGCTAAAGTTAGCCCCATACTCATGCAGTGAAAAAGACAAAGGTACAAGGATGAAATAATAACCTCAACACTCTAGCTATACTAACATACAGCAGCTAATTTAGCTTGTTATCTTGGGCAACTTTACAAGTTCAAACAAGCATACTAGAGTTTAGCTAGCTCACTGACGTAATGAAAAAAAATCATGGTCATGATTAATTGATTGATTGATCAGCCAGAGGTCCCTCTTTGACACTTCAGTGTGCCAGTTAAGCTAACCTGCACTCAGGGAAAAAGTTTTCACTTTTACTGGTGAATAAATCATGGTATATATTGAGATTATTTCTGCCTGAGCTTATGTAGCTTGCCTGAGAAATTGTGTATCTATAATTTGCCATTCAGAATCAGTATAAAACTAAATGTTTTCCTTTTAATTCAGATGTAACTTATTGTGGTACAATTTACATAAAGAAATTGCACATGTAACGAACAATGTGTTCACCCAGGGAGGAAAGTATATTTGTTTAGCAAAGTGGAAAGTACTAATTTCCCCCTGGAGGATGTCCTGATGGTATGTGAGGTCTGTAGGTTGGCCTGATTAGCACAGAGCATGGAGTGTGTCTACACCATCTGACCCACTGAGTGATATTCATTTGTCATTCACATATTGGAGACCGACTGCTGTGTTTTTTGCTCAGGGCAAGGGTTTTCTCAATGAGTTGTTTGTGTATGATTGCACTGGCAATTTCCCATCGTGATATAACATGGAATACACACTTCAGTGCAAAATCTGTTTATAATTTGCACAGGCTCTTTGTTGAGTTGGTGTATTTCCTTTCATGAATAGGGTGTTTCATTGTTGATTGGAAATACATTTTGTCTAAAATAGCTATTTAACATGCGCGTGTCTGTTTTTGTGTACAGTAGTCACATGGTTTAAAACAATAGGAGACCAACACTTTATTCATTTTCTATGATAATGAGTGTGGGCTGAGTTGAGCTTGTTTTTCAACACATCACACAACTGTCGTTTGATTATCACACATAATCAAACGACAGTATAGGTCTTAAAATCACCTGGCAAAAAACAACCTATACCTACGTTTACGCCATCTAGCGGCCACAGTAATGCACTCCAGAATGACCCATAGGATCGTAAAACCGTTACAAATCACTGTTCAAAAATAATTGTTAAAATAATAATTATGTTTTATGATATGATAATGCTGTTGTTAAGGTCTGGTTAGGATTAGACACAAAAACACTTGGTTAGGGTTAGGGAAAGATCATGGTTTGGGTTAATATGATCATTTGAAACGTGGTTTATATATCCTTAAAGTTACGCAACCTTCATCATCATGGTAGTCTCCTGCAGCAAAGTCCACTTTTTGCCAGGTAACTATCTAACCATCCACCCAACCTGCCTCCTCCCAGTAAAGCAAAATCATCTTATCAAGTCACCTTATATTGATATCATCTAAACTGTCACTTCCCCGGGTCATAATTACTACGGCTGCTAGATGGCATAAACGTAACTATAGGTTGTTTTGGCCGGCCTGAATTTTAGACCTATACTGTAGTTTTCCTTGTGAGAATGGGCTGTGTTTTGGGGTTTCTTCAGCGAAAATCTGATCTCAAAGGAAACTTCCTGGAAATTGGTCTATTGCCGGGTCTATTGTGCCACCACAGTCACAGAGTCATTGCCTCTGTTCTTATTTACCTATGTGCTAGTTAATGACCTCTGACTTTTTGGATTTCTTTGCATCTTTGTGTCTTTGAGTTCTGATCGACCGAACCTCATTTTTGCCTGCTTTGTTCCTGAGTCTTCCTTTTGTGTCCAAACATACTGTACCAGAAATGTCACATCTATTGCACTGGTGCTAAGCAGTGGTGCGCACAACTCCAAATCTTAAGGTTATATTGTGTGCACAGTTGTGATAAAGACTAAAAAAAACAGTCTTTCGTTGAAACACGTTCGTTTTCTGTCCACAGTTGAAGGACACGGGAAGATGGATTAGTGAGTGCCATTGTTTTGTTTTGTTTATTACTTCTATTGCACTGCCAATAGTCCTATTTTCAAATCACCATGACATCACATCACTAACAACATATCAACATGCATGAAGAATAAGTCAAGGGAATTTGAATTCCACCATAGGATGCTGCTGGAGCTGTGACATTAGCTTGCAGTATTACTTTATAAACGTCCATAAAGGTCATGTAGATCACCGAAAGACAAACAATCTCTTACATTAAGATACTAACCACAATGTGGAAAACCATAGCTATACTGTCTATGTAGGTTGTATGCCTTCGTTGCAATTGACAGAGGCTATACCTACCTCTTTAGCTATTTCAAACTTTTAATCAGGTTTTGTTTGGATGAAAGGTCAGTTGAGTTGAATCAACTTGCTTACATAAGCTAGGGTTTGATTAACAAAAGTAAAAGTAAAAGCACTTGCCAACCATCCACCACCACTATACCACAACTGAAACCTGGGTCCACAGCTCAATTCTGGTGCTTCCACAAGTATTGGATGGATTGACATGAAATTTGGTACAGATATCCATGGTGCCCAGATGACTGATCCTAATAACTTTGGTGTTCCCCTGACTGGTCATCCAGTGCCACCATGAGGTATCATTGTCTGTTCAATATTTTTGTTTTTAGTAGCCTATAACAAACATCATTTCCCATATGCCCTATACCATCACAGGTTAAACATCACCAGCGCAACCAAAGATGCGAGTCCCTAGGAGACACTCCATTATGTTTTAAGTTCCTGCAGTGAAAAAGGGCTAATAGTGGTTGAACAGAAAAACTCTTAGCATGGTAACTTCACACACATGCTGTTAATACACACATACAGACAGGAATCCATAACTTTATGAAGTAAAACCTAAGCTTCTACAATTAGAAGCTACATTTCTTACTTTTAGACACAAAATGAACATTAGAACAAGGAAACCCTAAAGCCAAAACACCACAGCTGTAACACTTTCATTTTTGAATTGTTCACTGCTTATAGCGATTCCTGGGCAAATTGATTTTTGTTATTTTCTGCCAGCTTAGCATTTTCTACTGTGGCATTATCCGAGTGTGTTTGAGCAAGTGGCTAAATGCACCCCAGTAGAAAGCCCTTATCACCCAAACACATTGTAACTTCAGCTCCAGGTGTTCGCTGCCATGTTACTGTACCCAACACACATGGCCACGTTGCTAATTAAAGCAATCCCATGCTTATCCTGAGAGGGAAATACCTGGATTAGAGGGAGATTTGCAACTCAAACCTGAGACATGCCTAATCAATTTAAAGCCATTAGACAATTAATTCACTTTGGTGGAGGGTGGATATTGCACATGCACTAATCTGGCCCCTAAGTTGTCACTGTGTGTACTGATGAATATTGAGTGCACTGTGTATATATACAGTGATGAGAATGGGCAAGCAACCCATGCAGAGGAGAGGAATAAACAAATTACGTTTCCTGTTTGAGCATCAGGTCAATAGCTACAGTGGATTACATCACAGTTATGAAAGTAACACCCTGATTTACTGCGCGGAGCATAAGGCCAAGTAGCATCTAAGTTATGCTGCATCCCACAAATTAATTAGTAGGCTACATTTTGACTTCCTATCAAGAAAAATTTAATGGAACATTTGGTCAAGTTGGGGTTCCAACTTGTATACTTGGGCATGATTTCTGAGCCCTGAGGTGTCCATGATGCAGTGAATCGAACACTACATGAGCATGACTGTATACAGTGTTATACAGCTGTTGGCTGTTGAAGCACAACACTTTTTCAGTACTAAACAAGCTTTTTGTGGCACAGCATATTGAAAAAATGTAAAGTAACTTAAAGGGGAATTCCTCCAATTTATATTGATATTAAATTATAAATACAACATGCTCTCAGATATATCTTATCAGGCATTAACTACTTCCCCTCTTACATTACTTTAAACTTTTTAAATTGTATCACATATTTATAAGTTTGCTCAGTCAAGATTATTGAGCATGTTGATTGCTACACTTAGTTCTAGCCTTAGTCTTACTTTTAATATTTGAATATTGTTTCTGGTGTTTCTGCAGCCTCAATTTGTCATTGTTGTCGTTCAAGTTGTGTGATTTTATTGTGTATATTTCAGCATTTTTTGCTGCCCCAGTTATCAAATTTTAACTGACAATCACGGTTTTATTTCATATCATCTTAAGTACTCATGGTTCTGATGATGTTGCTAGTAATTAAGAATACCAACTCTTTCATGTGTATGAGCTCACAGCTAGATTGGACCCAAAGTTAACTGATCCAATTCAAAACCAGCTTTTTGATATCTTGGAACGCTAATGTTAGGCTCAGTGAAGACAGGTAAACCGAAGAGAACCAGACTACGCTGAGCTTCCTTCATGACACACCTCTAAATCAGTGAGCACCACAAGGTCCTAAGTGGGACTCCAAGATGTGGCTAGACTGCCAGAACATCCAGCTGGGAAGAGGTCAAAAGTCATTGACCAGGAGTCAGTGGATTCATAAATTTTTGTGCAATGTGATGAATAAGATAATTCAGAGGCAGAATTTGAGCATGAATGACTGTGGCACCGGCAGCTGTAATTCTGTATGCACCATGCATACATTTTTTTTTTTATGAATTTGGGGGGTTTTTTTCTCTTCCTTTTTTTTTACATTCTATCTCAAAAATAAAATTGTGACAACAGCAGATCCTGTCTTTGGAAATGGCACCTATTCTGTCCAATCAGAATAGCTCGGCTGGCACATATGCCAAAAAAAGTTTCTAGCTTCCAGGTTTGCTTCTGCATTGTGCAGCCAAGTTCAAGGTTCAAGGAAAGTTTTACAAATATAAAACTTCCGTGGATCAAAAATTCATAATAAAAAGAGTCATAATTGACCTTGTTTGCAGTTTGAGGCATCCTGTCAACAGTTTTACAGATGTCTCTTTTACAATAGTGGTCTATGGAGAAAATGCTTCTTGGGCTGCAGGGGTATTTTTCACTGCAAAATCACAAGCACTGGGAAAAACTGGCTGCAACGTTGAGAGGCAGAGCCCTATCCAGCTCTAATAATACATCCATGAGTTGCGCATGTGCAAGCAGGTCTGCCATCTTGAACAGCTAGGTACGGCAACAAATCACATCAGCCCGACTCAATGGTGCCTCGTCAATGTTTGTCCGCTAAAAGTGCTTGTTTTTGCCAGTGACAAGCTCTCTTTGTTATTATAAGTGTCTGACCCTACAGAGAAATTAAACTTTTTTCTTTAAATTTCAGTTTCTGTTTGTTAATGTGTCTAACCAAGTCTCACTCAAGGAGAAGTTCAACACTGTTAAAGAAATAGTGAGCTTCTTCTGACAGTGCTTGAGAGCAAACAAGATTATTCTACATACAGTGAAATATGGGAGAGAGCATGCTCTCTGGCTGCAAGTGTTGAAGTCACTCCATTATTGCCTCACATCACCAAACCACAAACCCAGAGCTCTAACACACCTGCTACAAGGCCACAAGAGTACTGGAAAAGACACATTTTCACAGAGGTGGGGGACAGAGCATGCCTTGCACTGCCACGTGTTGAAGCCCGGTACTTTCTACCCAACAAATTGCCACTGTTGATGGACAGTTTAAGACAGGAGATAAAGGAGGAGTATGGTGCTTTGGTGCACAATGTTGACACTGCAGATGTGGAGCTTGAACTATGGAGGCAGCACAATAGGCATACCCCTGCCATTAGTAACATCTGCCAGGTTTTGAGATTGTCAGCAGATTTCTACCCAAATATAAACTCTGTCATGAAGATTCACCTAATGATGCCTGTATCCACTGCCAGTGCTGAGCACTCCTTCAGCTGTTTACATCGCTTGAAGACGTATCTCGGGAATACAATGACTGACAAACAACTGAGTGGACTTGCACTGATGAACATCCATTATGATCTTGTAATTGTTGCATTGGCTGTTCTGCAAGAGTTTGATGCAACGGGGAGATGCAGAATGAACTTCAAATAGGTAGGAATACTATTTCATTTTATGTTCTCATCTAGCTTTTTGGATTGTTCATTGTAGCAGCTTGGCTTGGTCTTGCTGTTGCATATTGTTGTTACTATCTTAAGGCCTAACTGTACTTATGATGATGCTGCTAAATGAGGGAATCTGTTGATTTGGTGCTTAATGCTTTATTGCACGTTTCTCTGTGCTTTATTGTAGCGTATTATTTAGCTAGCTGTTGTTGTTTTTCAGGCCAGTTGGCTGGTCTTTGAAATGTGTGCGGCAGGCTAATCAGAGTTTTGTAGTGATGTTGTATCAGTAACATTAGCGCAAAAAATATGAATCAATCTCTCTCTCTTGTTCGCTCACTTGTTCGCTAAGTAGACTTGTGTGTACTCTGAAATAGAATCCCGGAGGCCCCCTGACAAATAAGACAACGAGTAAGACTGCCCCCACTGTTTTGTTAAAAAATGGGGAGGTGCATAAACATCAGCAAGAAGTGTTCTCCCTCCATCCCTCCAGATGTTATGAACATGGTTATATCATCACTGGTTCTCACCCACCTTGAATATTGCTCTGTTGTTTGGGCTGTAGCATAAAAGAAGGATAAATACAAAAGTTGCAGTTAGTACAAAAGAGAGCTGCCAGTCTAGCTCTGCACTGTGCATATCCTACCAGCATTGACAAAATGCACTCTAAATTATCCTGACTGCCTTTCAAAACCAGACTTCAAAGTATCCTGCTGTTTATCAGGGAATCTTAGCTTCAATACATTTCAATACACAACATGAGTATTTCACTAGCTAAAAAGGGTCAACTATGTCTTCCAAGACCTAAAATAAATTATTTGAAAGATGCTTTTTATACAGAGCTTCCTCAGACTGGAACCTTTTACCGACCTACAGCATATATACATACATATATATTTAATAATATGGCGTAATATAAACATCTAACATCTATCTCCATTTGATTATCTATCAGTTTGTCTTGTTTTAAACTGACAGTGTTATTCGTTTAATTAATTGGATATTCCTCTTGTAACTTTTGTTCTTTAATAACAGTTAATGTATAGGTCTGGTCCTATATATATTTGTGTGCAGACTCCAGGAAAACTAGCAACTGCATCTTCTTAACAATACACAGTAAATAAACAATGTGATTGCTCAGAGCATATGAGCTGCACAACAAAATAGCAGACTGATGCATGCAGAGCACAAAACCAGCTGCAAAGACTGTGATTTGTGATTATTGTGCTGGTTTGTGTTTGGTACAACATGTCAGTTATTCAGCAGATACAGTAGATTACGTGCAACACAGTACAAAACGTACATAAACACAAAATGTGCAAGACTATATTTAAAGATATCAAGTTATTAAAATACATCTTTTGGCATCTTTAAGTGATTGTAAAAAAAAAAAAAAAAAACAACTAACTGCCATTTTTTCATTTTAGAATTATTTTTTGGTATATTATTGTTCATAATTGATTCTGGAAAGTTTATTAACAATATAATTTATATACTTTTCATTTGTATCTCTATCTGTGTTGCACAAGTATCAGGTCTCTAAAGCTCTGAGGTATGCTGAATTGTTGGCAAAACAAAATATTTTAACAGTGATGACTTTGTTTAGAAGTATCTGGTAAAGAGGCTCCACAACATGTAAGTGATGTAAAATGGATCGAAATTATAAAACCAAAAATGATTGAAAATCGATTACATTTTCAGAAAATAATTATTGTATTGCTTAAATACCTTACATATTACTTATGGTACATTGTTTGTATATTATACTGTACATTACTGACACTACCTACTGTTCTACAAAGTAGTATATTTATAAATACATTTAGGAACATCTTTATTCAAAACTATAAGGTGGCAAGTGATATTCTATTGTATCTGTACATTCCTACTTTATATTGCAAATACAAAATGATGTACAGTAAATAGCTAAATCATCGTTTCCATACGATTCAAAGCAGTCATGAGACATTTTTCCATACATATACTGTCTATATTTTACACAGCTACAGAGGGGGAAAGTGACTAATACTTGAGCCACACATTGTCTTTAAGCTGAGAAAAATTGGCCAGAATATTTCTCTTAAAAAAAAAAAAAAAAAACATTCATTCCAATTAAAGCAGGCCTGTGCAAGTGCAGCCAAGCAGCTCTGTTATTCAATTCCATTAGAATGAACGATGCAGCGGCATGCAACCATGCAGTTAACAGGAATTAAAACCATAGGCAAGATGACGGATTACACGAGAATAGAGGTGTGTGTCTCTTAGTGTGTGTGTGTGTGTGTGTGTATGCATCCATGCACACGTTGTTTTTTTTTCTTGCTTTCTATTTTGCCAAAATTGTACATATTGGATATTTTCCCAACACATGTACTTGAATATTAAATCAAAATAGCTTGAACATTGAAACATGCTATTAGGTCTACACTGTGGCATGGCTTCAGTGTACTTGTCAGTATTTGCCAGCTGTAGTTATTGCATGATGTATGACTCTGTTCTTGATGCATGCATGACAGTTGGCAGTCATTAATCATAGTTAGAAGATAGGACATGGTTTAGGGTTCTTTTTCTCATTCATGGTAAGACTCATATAAGTTTAGCATGTTTTTTTCACAACGTCCAAACTGCTGAAGGAACGGTGACATGCACATACAAATTTCATATCATTCGACTGTATGAGAATGCTGCTGTACACACAAACGAACTGGCAAACACTGGGCTTCCATTCCTGCACTTTATTAAAGAACAAAACTGTGTGTGTGTGTGTGTGTGTGTGTGTGTGTGTGTGTATGTGTGTGTTTGTGTGTTTTCAGATTACACTTCAGGAGAACTTTCCTTTACTTCTCCTCTCCAAACTTTCCTTTGTTCTGCTGCACAGCATCATGTTTCTTGTAGATGCGTGGGTGTGACAGTCAGAACCAGGCTCACCGAGTGTGTCTGCACTGGTAAAACAGCATTGTTGCGACACACCCACCTTCACAGAGTAGACTAACCATGCATTTAATTAGAAACAAAAGCTGGAAATAATTAATTAGACGGCAATTCCCTTTTTTTACCCTTGCCAAAGTTTATAATGGAGTAGATAGGCTGCCGGAATTTCACAGAAAATAATTCATTAAAATTGAAAGCAAGGGGAGACCACAAAGACAAATGGTCACTGTTCCACTTCAGCATCCCTTGGTCGTGCTTGGAAATTTTGTGGTCTTCTCTTAGTACATGTATTGATATGGTTGATGGTTCAATTCCCTCTGAGATCATGCATACAAACCAATGGATTTGTGCTGCAGTTGTTATTATGATAGAAATGTGCAACCAAATGCACATCTATATAAGTAATTTACCTCATACAAGCCATTAAAGTCAATACTACAACTATGTAGATGAAATGTATGAGGCCACCAACTCGGTCAGGCTGGGACATTATGAGGAAGTTTAGCCAGACTGTCAATGAAGGTAATAGGAGGCAGACTCATACACCTGTTCAATGACTTTAAAAAGTGGTTTATTCAGACCTGTGTAACAAAAAAAGTGTATCTAAAAAAATGAAACTCATCTTAACTGGCTTAACTCGGGAATACTCAACTCACAAACTTAGGCATGATCATCTGCACACAGCCACGTGCACATCCTCTAGTTTCTGCTCTCTCTCTTCTTCTTCTACTGTTGTTTATTGAAGTTTGGCAAACAGCTTTTAGATGCATTACCGCCACCTTCTGGATTGGTGTGTGGACCAGAATGTATAGTATAATACTACTACTACTCCTGTCCTACTAAGTCCTGTGCTTTCTAAAAATGAGAAAATAGCTTATACCCCACATCACCTGAACTCCTCTGCAACATTTCTCTCAAGCCAAGCGTCATGCGATTCCTTCCAAGAGTAACTTTAAGTATCTGTCTCTCTTGCTGGGAAAGTGCAAAAATACAATTTACACTGTTTCCTGCAGCCCACAATACTCAAAACTACCAGCAGCATGTTCACGATGTCCAGTGTACTGTTCAGACTGGTGTGATCAAATCTCATCCCTGATATATTGTCCGGCTCCTTCATATTTTTATTGCTTCCTCTCATTTCTCCTACTTTGTTTTTTGAATGCTATTTTAGTATCTTCCCTTAGTTTTTCTGTCAGCTTTCTCTCAAAAAAATAGGCCCTCAAAGCTGTCTAGACAGAACCATATTTCTCACAGGAGTGTCCTTTCCCTTATACCAACAACTGGTATATGACAATGTCACTTGTATCAGTTAACACAGCCACAGCATCGTCCTTACCATAACCCAAATAAGTACAAATCACGTAAATACTAAACAAAACATTGACAAAATATACAATAAATCCCCCCATACTTGGTCTAAACCTTGACATCAGTGGGGATGTCAGTGACAGACTTAATATCAATTAAGAACTAAATTTAAACAATACTTGTCTGTCTTGATTAAACCATGAATGCAGATGTACATAGAACAAAACAATGCTAAACACAAACAAACAAATGACAAATATGGCAAGAGATACATTAAAGTGTAACAGGGTCAAATGGTGTGGTCTCACCCACTTTGTCACAGACATGAATAATCTAATGCAAACGCCTCACTTGAGCTGAGATTATATTTGATTGGGAGACAGTAGACTGTTTTGCAGGAACGTGTTTGGTCATTGTTTATTTCAATTACAGCTATTATGCATGGAGCGCACCACTTCAGTTTGATCACAGTCTGAATCAAAGGCTGCTCCCACATCTGCCCACAATTCTGTGGATCACAGTGGCGGAATCAATCAACTGGATCATGCTGCGACCCAGAATGTGTGTGAGGTATGGCTTAGTACATGTTTGTTTGTTTAAGAAAGAGTTTTTTACATTTTTTTCCCAACTTGTATGGATTGCACTATTTGTGGGGAGAATGGTCCATACCCACAGGAAGTAGGGGTGCTTTCCCCCTCTCCACACCATTTGTACCAACTGAAGTAAACATGTGAAAGCTTTCCTGATGATGTTGTAGAATATACTGTACAGTATCAATAGCATTTTGTAGGTTGTGTGTGTTGATTTGTTGAATCCAAACAGTTTGGACAGGATTTAGACTGCCATCTCTGCCATGAGATGACCCTGCTATGCCAACGTGTTCATCCTGACCACCAAAGACCAATGGCGTTTTAGACTGACATAATGTCACTACTTTACTATATACTTTGGTGTGAGTTTGTCTAAAAAAATTTATTTTGAAATTTTTTTTTAAAGCTATAATATGTAACTATTCTGCATTAAAATGTGTAAAAACAGCTGGACCTATGTTACGTATTTTGTTCAGCTGTGTACTTGCATTATCCCAAATGTTTATTCATTTGGATGTCTGTCAATGGCGTCATACCCCCTCTACCAAAGAGTATAAGCATACAAGATTCATTTGTCGGCTTTATGTTTGTCCACTACAACTGCGTCTACCAAAGAGTATACACATACTAGATAATTCGTCGGCGTTGTGGTTGTTCAATAGAAACTGTTATAAATTACTTTTATTCAGTTTTAAGCCACATTTTTATTATAATCTTTTTAGGTCTTGGTCGTTTTTAATTATATCTTCTAACTAGATGAAGGATTTTAGTCATCGGATGTCTGGATCTTAAGTTATAAGAGAAACAAGCTGGGCAAACGTTAGCAGCAGCATAGCTAGTAGCCCCTCCCGGAAGTCTGGTGCTTGCTGAGCATTGTCAGAGAAACACTGATTTTTTACGTGAAACGGCTTTATTCAGTACTTTTACAGTTTTAATCCCTGTGTACGTTTGTTTTTGGAAAGGAGGAGACCTCTGCAGATAATTCTGCTCCCAATAGAAACCTGTTGAATGTCTGGATCTTATCAGAGAAACAAGCTGAGAAAATGTTAGCCACAGCTCAGCTAACAGCCCCTACCAGACATGCGGTGCCACTGTGAAACTGTTTTATTCAGTGTTTTCACCTGTTTTAATCAACAGGTCTGTTTGCTCTGGAGAGGAGAAGACCTCTGCAGATAATTTGGCTCACAGTAAAGACCTACTGAACGTCTGGATCTTAAGTTATCAGAAAAACAAGCTGAGCAAACGTTAGCAGTAGCTTGGCTAGCAGCCTCTTCCGGACATCCTGTGCCTGCTAAACAGCGTCAGACAAACACAGATTTTTAACGTGAAACCGTGGATAATACGGCTCCCCGTAATAACATCCTGAATGATGAACACTGGAGTAATCCTAACCTGAAGAAGCTGGTTGCTTACCAATGAAGACAACAACTTTCATGATCCCACGCTACTTCACACCATCATCACACTGTCTTTCGTTATTGTTTTGATTGAGAGACCCTTAGCGGTTGAAATTACATATTGTGCGTTTAATATTTTTGATAATATTACATATATGAATTGAATGCAAGGTTCTACAAAAGTGAACGATTTGAAAAGACAAATCAAATCGATAGAGAAAAGGTCAGGGAAATATGGTGTGGTCATGGTTAAAAGAGACCACCTTTGTGGCAGTATGACACCATAATGCTGCTTCACTTCTGACAGAAAACGGCAATTATTTGCATGGCCACAAGAGGGCCTTGTCAGGTAAATGTAAACATTAGTCGTTTGAAGTCTCAATACACTTCACACGAGCTAGGTTGTATGGTGTGATGTCTGCCCTCGTCTAAAGGCAAACGTGGTTATATCTTTTAAAAACAGCCACACTTGAAAGTGAGGCAAAGAGCCTGCCATCATAGCTTCCTCCCGCTGCCTCCCTGATCTCTCATCTAGAAGTCTGTGTCTTTGTATTTTCACTACTATAATTCATACAAATGGGAGCAAGGGTGCACACTTTTGGACAGTCTCTCTCGGAAGGCAATATGGTGCTGCACTGTCAATTGCTGGAAGTAGTTGTGAGAAGAATGAAAAAGTGAGCTTGAGAATGAAGTTCAAACTGTCTATTTTTACACCTCCCCTGCGTAAAGTCAGTGTGATTGTTACACCCCCAGATTGTATTGTTGGACAATTACAAAAATAGTCGAAAAGGGGGTTTCAGACACTCGACCTGACAAACACTTCATTTGAAACACACTGAGATCTTTTCTACCTTTAAACTGTCAGTTTTATTTTCTTCTCAACACAACCCAGCATATAAAAAACAACACTACAAAGGTTATGAATCATGCTTTTTTTATTTAGGTGAATTGCATCATGGTCTGGAGGACTGTAGACTTTCTGATACATCATGGTTTGGTGAGTAGGGGGATGTGACATAAATCTATGTAACTATATACTGTATTTTTTGACACAAAGGTTTACTGTCATTTCTTTTTATTGTCATAATCACAATTACAAGTGAATACAAAGGGAGCCCCTCCTACACCACATAAATGTTGTTCTTGGCAAAAATGTATTTTTTGCCTTTTTGTCATCTTAACTTGTTGCCTCTTTATCAAAATATTCTGTATACTTCAAACTTAGATTGATGGCTGATCTGACACAAGCTCCTTTCAGTGACAAGATAAGGACAAACAAAGCAGATGCAAGAGAAAGGACACATTTACACTCCAATTAGTGCTTTTAAAGCCTTGTGCTGCATCAAATGCAGAAAACACAGCTTGTAGCCTTCTCCATAATGAGTCATTGAACCATGGCTTCCAATGGGCCTCCTTCGTCACTGTCACGTCCACTGAGTGCCTCAGTCACATTCAAATTGGCCCCGGGTCCGCAGACATTGATAAAGGGTCTGTGTGTGGTGGGAAGCATGCAGGCTAATTCCTCCAGGCTGGTTTGAGGCAGTCCAGTCGCTGTCCATCACTTCTCTGTTATTTGCATTGCCCCCAATCAGCCCAGAGTGTTGATCAATGCAGAG
The DNA here is from genome assembly GCF_963924715.1 of Thunnus thynnus. Lineage (NCBI taxonomy): Eukaryota > Metazoa > Chordata > Actinopteri > Scombriformes > Scombridae > Thunnus > Thunnus thynnus. Next base: position 2,747,552 of record NC_089523.1, read on the forward strand.
TCAAAGTGAGCTTTCTTCCAGCATTAGGAGCTGCTTTCCATCACACTGTTAGGTGTAGCCCAGCAATGTTTTAACACTGATTAGATGTTGATAGGACTGCCTGCACCAATGTGTAAAAGCTGTATAAAGGTGGCACCAACAGTAAAGTTGACACAGTTGTATGTTGTCCATAGCTGCATCTGTATCATTTTATTAAACGACTACTATCTACCCCACTTACAAATTGTTCCTTAGCTTGCAAGTGGCTAGAGCCACAAAAGCCACAAATTCAGCGTACAAGAGATGCAATACACGCTTAGATGGGTCACCAGTCTACCACAAGGTCATGTTCAGGCCAACATTCACATTGCATCAATGGAACCACTGTGTTTGCACGGGGGGGGGGGGGGGGTGCCAACGCAGAGAGTTCCAGTGAAAAAAACATTTGGTTTTCCTGCATCAACTGCCAGTGCACTGTGATGGCTAGTCAAATATGTGCAAGCACACATTCCTAGATGATTAGCCTGCGACATTAAGGGCATACTCATGTTCACCTCATGATCGAGAAGTATGATAGCTGCTGCCATGAAAACCTTCTAGAAGTCTTTCCTCATAATATTATAAGCCACTGTGCAGTGTTTTTATGTCACATAAACCTTTAACCTCATGGATGTATTTCTCAAATGGCCCTACCTTGATCATTTTTCATCCTTTTGCCGATACTTGTAGCAAGGCACCCACACCAATGCAACTTCTTGCTTTTTTAATGCTATGCCATTTTGGTCTAAGCCCCCGCTGACACATACAGACTGACCAACTCTCCAATTCACAGGAGCACCCAAAAGTGTGGCAGGACAGCAGAAAGAAGCTGGAACAAATGGACATAGGAAGAACATACACACATAGAAAGACCTGTAGGCCTGTGGATCCCAACCCAAGACTTTCTTGCTGTGAAGCAACAATGCTAACCATTGAGTCATTGATGCCAGCCCATATTCTATTTAGTTATTTCATTTATTCATTTTTCTTGAAGAATGTCAGTCAATTGTTCAGCCACTCATCAGTCTAACTCAAAATATTTCCAACAACTACTGGACAGATTTTGATGGTTCCCAGAGGTTGACTCCTAATCATTCTGGTGACCCCTTCACCTTCCCTCTTGCACCACCAAAATTTCCACTTAAATAAATGAAATTGCCATGACATATATTGATCACATTCATGCTCCCCAGAGGATGATGCCGTTTTTGTTTTGGATAATCCGTCAGTTTTCCTCTAGCACCAAACTTAGTCCAAAGAGTTGACTTTGCACACAAGATTCTGCATTACATTATGTGATTGGTAGATTAGCTTGAAATCTCTGAGCATTCATGCTCCCAAAAATGCAAACCTCTTTTTATTGTAATGTACACATAGCCTTTCCTCGGGACAAATAGTAAGGCTCTCATTGTAAATATGTTTCATTGTATCCAAAGAATTATGTTCATGTTGGACGAATTAATGATTTATGTCCGGTGTCCAGCCAACATTCTCTGTCAATGCAGAAAGTAGTGTGTACTTTATGTAGCAAAGGAAAGTCCCGTCACCACCACAATCTTACATTTAATAACCTTAACCACTTTAAAAACATTGGTATTGGACATTAAAACAAACCAACATAATATTGTGAACAAAATTTGGGGTTTTGCACATTCATCCAACACATTCTTTTCCGGAGACACAGTTGTTCATCTACAACTGTTTGTTCTGAATTGTAGGGTTTAATGATCATTCCAGTCTGTAGGAACCTCTTCCAGCTTCAGTCTGTGTTTTTTTTTTTTGTTATGTTTTGTTTTTGTACTATATCCCAGAGTTTGCCTGCTAGCTGGTAGGTAACTTTTGTAGTAATGCCTAAGCTGTAAACTGTAAAATAAAATGTCTCTAACTTGAGTTTAAGTGAAGAGTTTTTGTTTTAGGCTTCTCTGCCTTGACAATAACAATATTCAGGAGGAAACTAAATATCTGCCCAATATATTGATCAGTATCCTGAAATAGCAAAAATTCACACTGGTCAAACTCAAATAGGTTTTATGTGATGTAATGCATTTTTGGTGGTTATTGTCCACCAGTGTTTGCTGGGGAGGGAACACAAAAATACTGTATATAAAATACCATGTGCATACCACATACCAACTACAGTTGTGCATCAGCTGCAGTTAAATAGGTAATTAATTTTAAAACAGGTAACATGCAATAGAACACAAGTAAAAGATATGGCCTAGGGTTACCATTTAAAATTTGTCCTTCCAAATTTGAAATAGACTAATAATAATGTCAGGGTAAATATTTTTGACATTCCTACTGGTATTTATTTCTTCTCTCTTTTGTCCACTTCTTCCTGTCATCCCCCACCATGCTCTCTGTCTCTCTCTCCCTCATCACTACACTTACCACGTTGTCCTGTTTCCCAAAGTAGCCAGTTCTGGTTGATGATTTACAGTAAAAATTGCTTATAAATTGGAGTGGAAAATGTTTTGCAGACCTGGCAGCTTTCAAGTCCTGCGCCCATTTGTCACTCGACATTTCCTTTTGTGTAACGGCACGAGAATTAATTAGGCTGCGTGGCGGCAAAAGTTTACGGCTATAATTTATGGGGAGATGAGATTCCTTGGACACCATCTCGGACCCATGTCGATTTATTATTTTTATTATTATTGTGATGCATGTGTGTATGTGTGTGTGTGTATACGGCATGTGTTTGACTTGTGAATGAGGTTGATAGCAGTAAAGCAAGATTCATTTGCACTACTTGGGGTTTGTGGCAGGGCAAACGTATTCACCGTGGAGTACCGACAGGCTAACAGCCAGGCATAAACAAAAATAGACTCCAGAGTAATACATTCAAAAGCACATTATGCATAAATATATGTACATATAAGCACGCATATTGCATGCACATTCTTTTTTAAGCAACCACACACACACTGGAGCTTTTTATCTACAGAATTAAAACTTTCGACATTCTCACTTGTTACTGCCCATTACAATGAGTCTCATGATGTTGAGAGGAGAACATCACTCATTCACTGCCCCTTAACCACATTTCACCCACAATCTTGATGCTTTATCTCTAAACCAGAGGCTCTCAACTCCCGGGCCACAGGCCACAGCACCAGACATTGGAACATTTGCTAAAGGGCTATGAGGAAACAGTATGATAAGTGAAATAAAGCTGAATAATATTTTACGTAACTTTATTGCCTATTTTTGCTGTAATTAACTTGACCCTTAGTGCAGTCTGTTTTGCATTTTTTCTCATCACTCCCCCACAATCATTTACAGATTCTTGTGCACTCTCCTTCTCTCTCATTAGTAGGTTTGGGTTTTTTTAATTTCAAGTGCCAAGAATGGATATACTGGAGCTTTCAGAAATGTCAGTTTCCCAGTTGTAATTATGACTCGGATGTTGATGTGAACACTATTCATATTATATTTATATTGCCCTGATGATTTCACAGTGATGTCATCAAAGCTATCTCAGCTTGGGCTAGGAGTCTCCAAATAGCCAGATAGTGTACTGGTTAAGACACATGCCACATAACCGCAAAGTCCACAGTTCGATTGTGGGCGTGGATCTTTGTTGCATGTCATTCCCTGTGTCTCTCTCCTGACATTTCCTGTCATCTCTCTCAACTGTCGCTGTACAATAAAGGCATAAAATGCCCCAAAGAAAACAAAAAAGAATTAAAAAATAAACATGGAATCTCCAAATTCATAACAGATCCTGCATTACAAACTGAGTTTGAAAGACATGATATTTCCCAGATCAGTATCAACCAGCTGCATTATGGGAAATAGGATCCTGAATTTTTTTTAAGCTTGATCCATATTAGTGACCAAAGGTCAGCATATTTCAGACACCTACTGCTTTAATTTTGACCATGGAGTAACCCTTTAAATACTTTTTGAGTGTTCGGATATTACTAATAGGTGTTTATGCATTTATGTATCAGAGTACAGTGCTTCCACAAACCTGGATCTTTATAAAGCTTACCAAAGAAGTGAGGAAATTTTCAACCCAATCAGTCGCCATGATGGCAAAAACTGGAGAAATAATCTAACCCAGCTTGAATATAACTCTAATGATCCTTTAACCTTGAGGGAAATGCCCCCCGGTGTCTCCTTGGTGCGTTTGCAAGAATGTCCATGCGGGTTCTCCCTCATGGAGGTAAGTGCTATGAAACAACAAAACAACACACACACACACACACACCTACACACAGCTGCTCTCAGAGCTGTAGTAGGAGTTGTTTGGGATCAATTGTGGATAATTGGGTCTCCACGCGACATAATCTCACATTAGTACAGCCAGCTGTGCAGCAAGCGTGCACACTCCCTGTTTACTGAGGGTAGGGGTGGTGTTTTGGTGTAGTTGGGGGTTGCATGTCCTGTGCATTTGTGCATGTGTTTGCCTGTCCAGTAGTCTCAATATCAATCCAAAGATACTGCATACTCGCAAATACTTATTTCCCATGTATCTGCCACTCTGTGTGTGTGAGAAGCTGACCTACGCCACAATCTGATGTATCTCTACCGATGATGGGGTTGTGTATGTGACATCACTAACCCTACCTTTGTCATTCCCCATCTTCCACTTCAGCACAAACACACACCATACAGCCAGCCCTAACTTATAAAAAAAAGCTGCTCATACCAATTTTGTAATCAATGCCCACAGAAAATGGGATTCCTCCGGCCTTCGGCAATTAATACATTTGTGTCCTTTTTTAACACTAGTGAGCCGAGCTTGAAATTACCAATGACTGGCTCCTGCTCATTTGCATATTTATTGCAGCGGAGGACGAGATGGTGGTGGCGGCGATGGTGGTGGTGGGGGGGTGAAAACTGGGGCGAATGATTGATGTGGAGCTCGCCTCCTGCATTACAAACAGCCCATTATTGGGCAGACAGAGGAAGAGAGAGAGGGAAACAGAGAGAGATGGAGAGAGAGACACTGGGAGGGACTGAAAGAGAGAGAGGGAGAGGGAGGATGAAGAGCGGTCTAGCATACAGTTGATTAAAGTTGAAGACAGTGGGATCAGTCTGCGCCGGAGGTTTTTGTCCTCCACCCCTCCTTCCCCCCGCCTGTTTCCCTTCTCACTCTTTTTTTTCTCCTTTCCCCCCCTCCCCATCTCTCACTTCATATTTTGTGGGGAAGATGGCCGGGGCGGGAGCATTAAAGGCCTGTTTTAATGGATGTTGACAAGGAGTGGACCAACAAAAGCCCAAGCCTGAGGATTTGCTTGAAAAGATTCAATCAGACATGTTTTCACTGCGATTAATTGGTGGACTCGGAGGGGGAGGGATGGGAGGGATGTGGGGATGAAGGGATTGGCAACGGAGGTGTGAATGAGTGTGATTGTTCCGAGCACCCCCACCACCACCATCCACCCCCCTGCCCCTTTTCTTCACACACCCCCATGCTTCCCTCTGTCATTTTGAGCAATAGTTTGGAAATGTCCTTTGAATGATGCTAAAGAGCAAACTCCTCCACCCTCCCACTTCCCTCCTCCTCCTCCCCATGAATTATGAGTATTATTTCAGGGAGGTGGGCTGTGGTGAGCCAGAGAACAGGACTACACCACACTGATTGGATCTGACCTGCCTCTACTTGTGTCAGACATGCACACACACTGATAGAATTGCTGGCAAATGTGTCTGTGTGTGTCTGTGTGTGTATGTGTGGTGTGTGATTAGCTTAGACAACCATGTCCTGATCATGACACAGCTCAAGAGGTAAAAGTAGTATTGTTGACCTGACTCTGAACCTCATAGCCTTAGACCCCCCCCCTCACACACATATACACACACGCGCGCACACACGCACACACACACACACACACACACACACACACACACACACACACACACAGAGGCTCACTCATATCCCCCGACATTAACCTTAGCCAACCCATCCTCCCCTTTAAGGTTGGGTATCATTCAGACATTATTGGTTTGATTCTGATCATCGACCATAGTTATTATCGAAATCGAGATCAGATTCTTGGGATCATATTATTTGGAAAACAAAAGACAAAACATGTTGAAAGCAAAATCCACCTTTATTTTCAGTACATCTACTCACACAAACAATATTTTTCATTACTGACAGGGGTTTTTTTTATTGTCTTGCTATGTACAAGTTACAATGGTGATGACTTCCAGGGATATTGTTGCTATTGAAGGATGGGAGGGATTTGGCTGGCTGGTGACATTTTGGAGAGCATTTGTGAACTTGCTCTTTTGACATCTGGTCCTCTCGGTGAGTCAGTTGTAATGTATTACGCAGCCGCTTAGCACAGTACACTTTGTGGTAGATGGCTTTGATCATAGCCATATGTTTAGGTCCATGATTTTTTTTTCTTTGTTTGGGGTGGAGGGTGGATAGATGGCCTTAGACCTAGAGTCAAAGTTCACAAATGTTGTAAACATGCACTGAAGCATGCATAACCAGTGATGTACCGTAGGTGGAGGGTCAGTAGGTTCAAACTTCACTTTCAGGAATCACTGCGTGAAATCACATTTCTAAATTAGTTTAATCATTTGACCTTACCATCAGTGAGTACACAGTCTTAAAATTAAAGATGATGAAAGATGACAAATTCATCATGATATCTTGGTGTAATTACTCTAAACAAGCAAGACCATTGTTTTTACCCCCTCTCTTCTACAGAGTACCAATGTGGGATATATCCTAGACAATATTAGGTTAGATGGAGTGTTTCCAAATCTCGAATGGGAGTGAAACTAGGAGTGAAGGTGGAGATAACATGCATATATCATGATTACACTTAAAATCACACTTACTCATAACCTCCTGCCAAATGTAACAATGACAATGTTGGTCAACGGAATATTTTCACTCTCTTCACTGAAGTTCTTTGTTGAATCATCAGTACTAATGTGCTGAAAAAGGTTAAAGTTAAAAAGATAAAAACAAAGTTTAAAATACTAAAGTCAAATGTACTGCATGCATAATTTCTGTAGAGAAGTCAATGATGAATCCCAAGTAGCAGTGCAAGAGGATATATCCAGTCAGAGAGCTTGAAATTCTGTTGCTGTGCTGCTACATTATGGGTTGACTTTTTAGAAGTCATTAGATACATTCAGCAGATTGAATGAATTCACTTTCATATTCTGGATCAATTTTAGGTCAGTGTAGTAAGTATAATGATGTTTTGTTTCTGATATAACATAGAATTGTTAAGTTATGCTGGAGAAAATATAGACCACAAGAAAACTTTGAAGTGGAATTTACAGTCAGATTTAAAGTCAGTTTCCTCAGTGGTTGTGTGCTTCTTCCTCCATTAGAGACTCTGTAAGTTTTGTAACTCAGTCAGTGCAGAAACCGCTGTTGCCAACTTTGTTGCTAGATTTACTGACTTATAAGACTCCCAAGGCAAATTAATTTCTCGAAATTAACTAGCGACAAATTGAACTACTTTTTCAGACCACGGGGAGAAACATTAATGTGTTGATTCCTACAGCATTTAGTGACAAATTGGTATGGTTGGTGGTGACGCACCTACTGTTTAATCCAAAGAACTCTGATCACAGTGCTTCACATATGAGGTATAGCCCCTCCTTCTGCTATGAGCACAGTGACAAATATGTATTCATTCAAACTGAAGACTTTTTTCAAGACTGAACCAATGTAAGTCAACAAAACAATGGAATTGGATTGGAGAAGACATGCTGCATTGTATATGGAGGAACAACTAAATGTGTCATTAAAAACATCAAATTTGACCGTTTTTGCTTGTGTATCAAGAGCAACTAGTTTGTGTTTTACTCCTGTTGGACCCAAGTAGGCCTTCCTGAAAAAACTAAACTATGTTAAACTAACATAGAGTTCTATTATAAAATCAAAACTAGTCAGAAAAACATTCACCAGATGGGACCAGCTCACCTGCAAATAAGCATGTGGTGTCAATGTAGTGAGGTTTTTGTGCAAGTAACAACTTTTTTTGGTACCACTCAATGGAGGGAAAGTACCTATCTTTCCCAACAAATGCCATCACTTGGTATATGAATGGTACTATACATGTTCCAGGTTCTAGGTCACAGCTAAAGTGTTTCAGTTTTTGGAACTACAGTTGCCACCATGCTTTTGGTGAGGTTAGATCTGTGATGAGTGCCTTTTTAGCCATGCTAGCAGTCCGCTCTTAGGATGGCAGTATCGGTTGTTTAGATGATTAAGTTGGTCCAGATCGTATGAAGGTTGGTACTGATATTCACAATGCTCAGAGGATCAATCCTGGTGACTTTGGTGAGCCCCTTGAGCCTCGCACTTTTCATCCACTGAATCAGGCAGGCTGGCATTTTTCATTCAGAATTACATTTCTCAACAACTACAGGATGGTTTGCCATGAAATCTAGTACAAACATTCATCTTCCCCTAAGCATGAACCGTAGTATCCTTGGTGATCCCCTGACTTTTCATATAGATCCATTATAAGTTAAAACTAAATAAATAAATGTATCCAATTATTTAATTCATGACCAAATACCTGCAAAAATAATTAGGTAACACTTTCTATGAAGTCCATGTCCATAATGCATTACAAACATGCTTATATTGCATTATGATCTGCTTATTGCACTGTATAATTATAGTTATAAGCTCTCATAAATATTCATAATTCTTTATAACAATAATCATAACACATTAAAAGCATTTTTTAATGACATAAGGATCATAGTGTATTATAATTCTCACAGTTGCAATACATTATTTTACAATGCATTATAATCACTGTTATAATGCATTATAATGTGATTACAAGTTACTATGAGTGGTCATTAGGTGCTTTAAGTAAAGTGAGAAAAATATCATTAAATCTGTAGCCTCTTTCACATAGTTCCCGGTAAATTACTGGTATGACTTTTCAGCCACTGCTGGTGATTTTCGCTATTCACACATGTACCTACATTCAGGAATATCTCTGTCATGTGTCAAATTGTATTCAAGTATTCAATTTTTGTTCTGACCCGTTAAATACATAAATTAATTTTACAACATTTTGTGTGTTGTTCTTGCATAGTGTCACGGTGCAGGCACATGCCCTCTAGAGAGTAATGACCCCGTATGACTAGACACGCTGGCCATTGGCCAATGGCTTAATTCATTGGCTGACTGGTTAGCATAGTCGTCTGTGGTTCAAGACCCGATGTGGGAACCTTCCTTCACCACACGCAAGTCCCCTTTACACAGCCTGTTCAAGGTGGGAACGTTGCACCTTTATTCCACCTCACTGTTCTGTATAAAAGGTACAGACAAGGAGTCGGGGGGCAGAGTTGCTCCACTAATAAGCCGGCTACAGAGGTAGTCACAGAGCTGGATCAAGGAACAGCCGGCACAGTGAGATAGGGAGCTGACACTGTTGTGTTACACGTCATGCTTCTGAATCCAGAACACCGGCATGCTATGTGAAAGCACACAGGGGGTGCTTTTGCCGGCTTTGTTTGGTTCAGTGTAAAAAAGCAGAGGCGGTTTAATGATGGATCTTCTTTACAGCTATAATGATCTCTGTATAAAAGAGCCGATAGATTTAATGATATTTTTCTCACTTTACTTAAAGCACCCAGTGACTACTTAGAGTACCTTATAATGACATTATAATGCAATATAACAGTGATTATAATGCATTATAAAATGATTATAATGTATTACAACTATGACAATTATAATACATCAATTATAAATATCAGTGAGTGACGAGCAATTATGAAATATTATGATACTTGACCTTATAAGCCATTATAAAATGCTTTATGATGTGTTATGATTATTGTTATAAAGCATTATGAGTATTTATGAGTGTTTATAACTATGATTATACAGCACTATAAGCAGATTATAACACATTATAAGTATGTTCATAATGCATTATAGACATGGGCTTCATAGAAAGTGTTACCAATAATTACATTCCCATCAGCCTCAGCTGTACCTTGTGATCAGTACTAATTAGCATTGAGGTGACCATGGTAAACATCACCTGCTAAACATGTTAACATTATCACTGTCAGCGAGTTGATATTAGTATTTAACTCAAAGTGCTGCTGTACCAAAGTAAAACTCCGCTAGCATGGTTACAGACTCTTAAAATGTTTATATGTATAATAAAACATATATCTATTTTTCTAAGTTGATTTATGGATATTTATCATCAACAGACATTGGACAAACAGCAGCCTGTGTAGGATATTTGGGCGTTCTGGTTTGACAAATTTTGACAAAGTTTGACACTGACAGGGTGTGATTTTGTGGTGAAAAAATGTATGATTAAATGTCTCTAGATGATCTTGTTTGTGTATGGTAATTATAGTGTATCAAACTTTGGCATTAGAATGCTACAAGTAGCATTTAAGATGACCCCTTAGTAATATTTTTTCTACCAGGTTTCACTTTAGCATCTACACCTGTGGTACCTTTGACTCAGATTATGTAAATCCAGACATGACATAAATTCTGCCATGACATTAGCACTGTGATCTTAAGCTTGGGGGAGGTAGGGATCCCAGGCAGCATCTGTGGCTGCTTGTCCCTCCTCCCAACGTGTATCTCCGCCTCTCCGAACTTCAGATCCTCCTCAGAAGTGTTGCAGCAAAGTCGGCTTTGGTTTTGGTGGGGGGGGTGGGTGGGTGAGTGGGTGGGAAGGGGGGTTGTAAGTGGGGCAGAGAGAGTGCGCATACAGCAAATTGGCAGCTCCATCAAATTATACTGGCATTAAGGGGGTTTCGCAGGGCGTAATCCACACGCCAAAGCCAGCCCGCCCCTCCCTCCCTACAACATTTAACTTTTGTCGACGTAAACGCCACATTTCATGCTCTGCCATTAATCTGTCGGATTACAGGATGCAAGCAGTTTGAGCTGGGTTTGGGTGGGGGCATAGGAAACAGGGTGAGGGGTTGATTTGTAATGAATTCCCTCGATCTTGGCTTAATTTTGGGTGGCAGTTGGCAGAGGTAGCAGGAAGAGGAACATACCTCTTTGGTTAGGACCATGTGTAATCTTATTTGTTATCCTTTCTACAGACTCACAACTGGTCAGAATGTAAAGTTGAAACTATCTCTGCAGCAACTACAGTAGAATGAAAGATGTATGGAGAACTGAGCCCATCTGTTTCCATGAGATGGGAGTTATGACGGGGGTTGGAGTGATCTTCCTGGGGTTTGCTCTCAGAGGATAACCCACCTGGGGACAGCAAGGGAGAACAAGCTTGTCATACTGAGGGGGATTCTGCCCTCTCTCTCCTGGGTGTGGAGGAGCTCACAGTGGGGGTTAAGGAGGATCCAGGCATGGTTTCTTAGAGATGAAGTGCTCTAAGAATAAGTTGACACATGCAGGGTTTGAGAATGCCCTAGCACGGAGGGTGTGGTCCTCATCCTGGGGATAGAGACAAGAGTGGACCAGGTGGTAGTGGATTTTAAATAAAAACAGGTATCAGCCACTCAGCATGGTCTGTATCTAATGAGATCTAAAAAACTGTCATATTAAACTGTTGTCAAAAACAATTTACAATAGCGATGTGCTTGACAAAATGACAAAAGTGTGACACCATTTTTTTTCACAAAAATTGTTAATGACCAAAAGATAATTGTTTTAAATATTTATACTAGCTTCAAATGCATCCATACCATGTTAAATGACATGTACTGTCTTGAGTTTTAACATTTGGGATTAAGTCATCCACACAAAAAAATCACAAAAAGAAATTCGTGACATCAACTGCTTTTAATAATAAGAAGTATCAGTATCAATATCATGATTCCAGCCCTGGAATTACTTGATATCGAATCAAAACCAAATTTCATGGCAGGGCCCACCCCTGGTTTTCACTAGTACTAACCAGGGAAGAGCAGGTGAATCGGGGCTTGTACAGCACTGCTTAAGGTAAGCTAACACTTACAGACCTCAAGTGAACTTGGAGAGAGTAAAAGTTTTTGATGATACAACATTTACCTTCACCTCCAACAGCCTCAGTTAAACTCACAACTGATTCTAAAATATATTTTAATAATCATTTTCTTGCATGCAGATGACAGAGAAAGGATGGAGGTTTTGAAAGTAACAGGCCTGCTCTGAGGGGAGTTTGTAGAGCGGAGAAGGGAGACTGGCATCTTTCTCCCTGTGGTGCTGACGGCCACTCATACCTACACGCCACCACTGTCACTGCTCTACCCTCGCTCGGGAATAAATTGAATGTCTGTGATCACACCATATATCAAGACAAATAATAAATCACCTCCTTCCCTCCTTGTGTCCTCATCTTTGCTTCTTCCTCTTATATTTCTCCACTTCCTCTGTTGATATGCATTCTGTTGGCTTCCCCTCTCCCAACATTATACTGTCTCTATCAGCCTTTTCAGCCGTCTCTGTTGTTCACTATCTGTGTTTCTGTTGCAGCCCCAGTCCTTATACTCTGCTCTATCTCTATGCTGTCGTGCCAGCTTGTACTGTGCAGAATAGAGTCCTCTGTTAAATGTGAGGCAGTGCAGATGTATAATCTTCTGCCACTTCTTGTTTCTAATGCAGACTTCTTACACATCTTTCTTATACTTACAGATGTACAGTCTACTGTATGCATAGCCTGCCTAGGTAGTGTGAAAGCAATGAATGTGTCTGTTTTCTCTATACTGCATGTACTATCATTGTCTATAATATGTAGTTAAAATGTCAGGAAATTCATTGTTAACATTTCAGCAGCACAGGCAAACAACTGGCCCCATCTTTGGACAAATGGACAATATACTTTGGAAGATATCCAAATCAATTGAGCCTACAAACCAATCAGCAAGTGACAAGTGGTTTGGATGGTAAACAGATTGGGGTTTCTCCAAACTCCCCAATATTCTAGCCTTATTCCAGATTCTCTGTGCAGGGCCATGCTGCCATTTGAAGAAACAATCATCCAATCAGAGCTTTGGAGGCAGGATTAAGAATGGAGAAATCATCTGTCTACATAGGTAGCTAGCTAACTAGTGATATCCATGAACCTCCTTTAAGTCTACATATTTCTTTGATCGTTGTTGTAACTGCTCTAGCAACTGCTACGTGACAAACTATATGGCAATTCAATCAGGCTACGTAAGGCTAATTATCAGGCTACTAATTATGTGAACAACAGTTTAAACAGAGGATTAATTAAACAAAAAATGATTCTGCAACTGCATGGCATGATCTTCACCTTAAGTTTATTCATAAACTGACTGTGGTGGATAATGTTCAAGATAAATTTGACCTCTCCAGAACAACAAGCAACATTTTTCAGTTTGAAAAAAGAAAGCAAATTAGCCAATTTGATTGGTGTGATCAGCCATTCAGGTCACAATAGTTAATTGGCAATACTGTCCTCCCTAAGAAAATAACAGCGTCAGATATTTTTTCAAATTCTAAATACAACCTGTGTTTCCTTTGATCTCTAGTGTGAATTATAACTCTTGACTGTCCAAAACAATGGCGGACATAGCATGATATTGTTTTATAACCTCAAAACCTAGTAAGGAGGAGGTCAGGGTGGATGGATGGGTCAAAAGAGCCATTACCACCATTAGTTTCCTACTAAAAGTCAATGTTTGTACATATTTATTACTCTAATCATGATGACAAAGATTCCCCAACATTTACAAAATTGGATTTTTTATGTCTAGATATGTAGAAAATCAATAACTGAAGTTGACAGGTTGGGAAGTAAATCACAGCAGTTCACAACATAACCCCTGAAATGCGTGGAGTGTATGTAGATGTCAGTGAAAGAGGATCCTAGGGGAGAATTTGTCCTTTGGGAAAACACTACAGTCCATAAAACTGTATTGTACATATGCGCAATTGGGCATTGGTGATGGAGGAGTCATGTTCAAAACCAAGAGCATTGCAGCAAGTGTTCTGTCTTTTAACAGTAATTAAGATTCAGAGTACTCATGCAAACCATCTCACTAATACAGATAATAATGCCTTGATTTCTTGTACTTTATTATATAGTGCCGCAGACAGCTATACCAACAATAATATCATTTAAGAGACAGTTCAAAACACTGGAGGCCTTGAAGGTTGTAGTCAGCTTTATATATATACTGTAATGTGATTAAAATGTATTTCCCAGCACCTCCAAGCCATGACAAGTAACCTACACAAACTCCACAATGTCACAGAGCATCGCTGCTTCTTAGGAACGCCTGGGCCTCTCCGTCAAATTTTGCCGTGACTCAATTCTGGAGCTTCGTCACCCCTCCTAACTGATCTTAACACAGAGAGGAAAAGTATGGCTACAGGGTCGAGACTGCTGGTTGGAACTGCACGGAACAAGTCCTGACTACTTAAATCCACTTTGATCTGCGTTTCCTGGAGAGGGGATTGTCTGCTCGGTCCTGTGGTAGCACTTTTGTACCAGCCAGTGCTCTTTGCATCATCTCTCCCCGCGTGAAGACGTCTTGCTTTGCCTTTCTCTCCCTCCTTTCTCTGTTTCGCTCTATCTCACACGGGCATGTGCACGCATATGCATGCAAACACACGTTCGCAAATCCACACACACATTTTCCTGTCATACACGTTCTCCCTCTCCCTGTCTTTCTCAGCCCCCCCAACTCTTTCTCTCTCACTCTCTCTATTTTCCCTTTGACTTCCACAGACACTAATTCCCTTTCTTCAAGGACAAGCATCTCACGGCACATCATCTGAATAAGACTTTGAGTCGCCGTGGCCTCCCAGGGCTTAAGTCCGCAGAGCCCTTCTTCCCGATCCCCTTTTTAATGTTCTAACACCAGCCTAGTGCCGTCAATAAATATTAACATCCAGAGGGATGAGATATGCTCTGGTTAGGCCGTCTGTTCACCACATGGGTCTCAGGGTGGCTGTCTCTCAGCTGATACTGAGGAAGGATTGTTGAGCTAGTGACCCAGACTTAAAGACCAAACACGCTTTGGGATTGTGCAGTTCTTGTAGATGCTATTCAGGAAATGTCTTCATCTGTTGGCTCACTAAATCAGATGATGTCAAATTGTTGTTTCAGCATGGGTGGGAAAATAAGAATTTTTACTGACTTAATTCTGGCTTTAGCTACATACAGAGCTTTAAGCAAAGTTGTTATGTCAACAGTGACAGTAGACTTAAAATAGATAGTCTTGTCAATTCATATCCTAATACCACTGCTGCCTATGAAAATGGGCAAAGTAGGTTTGAATTGGAAATTGGAATCCCAGCTGGTGTATGTTAGTTAAGAAGAGGACAGTACAACAATAAAGTAAAATATTCTAATACATTGTGCATGTGAATCTGCTGTAATTCAAGAATGATTCCACTTTCCCTCCAGCAATAATGATTACTTCTTCACTCTGGATGTGCTAAACTGCTGTCGTGCCATATGCATTTCTGGATTTGGGTTTCTTTTGTTTAATTTTTGTTTGTTCATTTGTTCATTCATTTGTTTGTTTCTTTGTTTGTTCTATTGATGGCATTTTCCAAGAGATGCTAAAGGTCATTGTGACTTTCAAAAAAATGTTGCATCTGTTATATTTTCATGTTATGTTCAGGCTTGCTGAACTTTGGGGTTTCTGTTTTTTTTTTTCAATTGAAATTTAACATTCATTCATTCAATACACTCTCTAAATTTTATCATGATTTGAGTTTGCAAGCCTTCAAAGGTTTTATTAAATGGCTCTCAGAAGCCTAAATTGGTAATACAAAACTCCATACACCAACTCTACTGGTATGTTGTGTCTCTTGTCAACCAATTTATATTGCTTATCCACTCTCTTTCTGAGCGTGAGATGAGAAGATACATATCAATTTCATGTCTGTTTGTTAAATATAAAGCCGAGGCCAAAACTTGGTTAGCTTAGGTTAGCAGACTGGAGGCAGGTGAAATGGCTAGGCTGGTGCTCTCCAAAAAGACAAAAATATGTCTGCCGACAACTCGGAGTTCACTAGTTTACACGTTGCATCTGGTTTGTTTAATCCTGACTTAAATAGAAATTTAAAACTGTTGCTTGTAGAGGGAGTTATATGCTGGAACTACTTTTTGCTTAACGACTGTCTGCAGCTTCCTTAAGTCTTGCAGTCACATTGAGGTTGCCTGTATAGGCCTGTATAGAGACCAAACCGGTGCTCACCAACTATATCTAGCAACCCACACTGCAGAAATGCAGAGATGCCACACAGAAGTGCATATCAGTATATAGTTACAGCAGATAACGCCCCCTATAACCATGTTTGGGTAGGGACTAAACAAACAAGCCAAAAATGTTCATTAGCGAGCTTTAGATGCTCCGGCAGGTGTGTTTTTGAACTAGGACAGAGTCAGACTACCTGTTTCAAGTATTTGTTAAACTAGGCTAACCATATCCTGGCTCCAGTTCTGTACTTCACACACAGACATGAAATTGATATTGTTTTTCTCATCTCACTCTTGTCTTATAGGTGTACTGCAAAAACCACTAATCAGTCATCAAAGTTTATGGTCTTGAAATCAAAAAAGATGGGGTTAGGAGTGACTGAGTTAAAAGTCAAAGCATTGCCTAACCGATAAACTTGTATCGCAGGAGTATCAGTGAGGGTAAGCATTTCCATTCATTATTTCATATTGTGGGACTTAAACATTGCATAACTCACAGAAATGGAGTGATCAATCAGTATAACCATGTTAAAAAGCCTGATTCATTGATATAAAATAACTAGGAAACACAAATGGTATCAGAAGTTCTCTCTTGTAATCAAATCTAATGTGAATTAAGAAGACAAACCTGAAAACACTCAGCATTTTAAAGTTTCCCCACCCATACAGTACAAGCCTTGGCCTGATGACTGTAACTCCAGCAGCTACCGCCACAGGATACTGTCACACTCAGTCCTCTTCCCTTGTCCCTGACTCCCAGCTCCCACCCTGAGCCCAGATTCATTACAAGCTGTGGCCAGGGTATTAAGATACGGCCGCATTAACAAAGTTGTCTCTGTATCTTAATTGAATCTACCCCCGCCAGAGCCGAATCTGGATTATGTTTACCTGAAATATAAGCGGCTCGGCAGACGGAACACGGCCCCACTGATAAAACACTGGGTTGTCCCCCCCTCCCCAATCCTAATCCCCAACTGTAATTTGTTCCTCGATGGATGTAGCCGCAGCGATGGGAACCCCTGATTGGGATTCATTCCAAGAACAGGGAAAGCATCTGCAGGTAAGTTCATCTATTAAATAGAGAAGGTGTGTGTGTGTGTATGTGTTTCTATGTGTGCAGGAGGTCCACATAAACTGTGCATGGATCTGACTCTACATCCACTTTAAACAATATTCAATTCTCTGCTCCTTTCATTGTGTAACAGCTTTCTCACAGGTTCATTTGAAGAATTCATGGAGGTTCGTCATTGCCTTCCAAAACAAACCATATGAGATGTCTGGGGCCTCCATTGGGAAGACAACATGCCCAAAGGGCACATATCTAAACGACAAAATGTGTGTCAATGCCTTCCAAACAGCGAGGTTAAGAAGAGACTGTGGTCATAGTTAATATAAAATCCAAGTTTGATTACCCCATGCCCAAGTGGTCTAAGGCTCTGTAATGTGAAATGTTTCTGTTTCAACTGTGGCTGGAGACCTTTGTTGCTTCTCATTCACATTGCTTTCTGTCTGGCTACTATCAAAAAAAGACCAAATCAGTCAGATGGAATACAGCTCTGTGTTAAAAAGAGATAAAAATTCCCTCTCTTACCCCTCCCATGGGGGGTGGTGGTGGTGTGTCCTCCTCAAGCTTGGGTCCTCTACCAGAGGCCTTAGAGTTTGAGGGCTCTGCGCAGTATCTTAGCTGTTCCTAGGACTGCGCTCTTCTGGACAGAGACCTCGTTGTACCTGGAATCTGCTGGAACCACTCTCCCAGTTTGTGGGTTAGAGCCCCTAGTGCTCCAATTACCACTGGCACCACTGCTGCCTTTACTCCCCACATCTTTTCGAGCTCTCCTTTCAGCCCTTGGTATTTTTTTCTTCTTGTGTTCCTTCTTCCAGATTACATGATTTTTAGTGGAGGGTTTGGTTTTGACAACGAAGTTTGAAGTTTGTGAAGATGAGTGTGTTTAGAGTTTTGGGAATCACAATTTGCTGTGATTAGTCATGATTAATTGCTTTTCTTCTTCTTAATATTGAAGCTTGTAATAATGGATATTAAAATGTAACAATCAACACCAAGGAAGTATATTTAAATACAAGTACTATTGTTAATAGCATCTTTTTAACTTTGAACACAGATTCTCTCAGATTTCCTACAGATTTTCATTAAAACCATCAAGGCCATTGACTGTCATATTATTTCTTATGTGCACTAACAGAAATAATAACAAAACTCAGGCCTATATGTTAAAGTGCCAGTTGAATTTCAAAACCATCAAGGCCATTAAAATTAGATATCAGCTTAGAAGTCCATTATTTCTTATATGTACTAATACAAATGTTATTTAACAACAATAAATATGTTCCATGTTCAAGTGCCAGTTGAATTTCAAAGGCCACAATAGTCCATGCAAATATGAAACAAGAACAAGGAAAGATTCTGATTCACACATGGAAGACACAGAGAGACAGAGAGAGTTCAAAGGGACCCCTTTCCCTTGCCAAAATTTAACCTATCTATAAATAACCTAACATGGTTGGTACCAACCATGCCTTAGGTCATGTAGTTTCATATGATACCAGTATCTTCACTCTATCTTTAATACTGAGCCAGCTGTGGCCTCTGAAAGACAGTAATGTGTTAATCCTGTTAATTTTTTAATGCCTTAAAACGTGATAATTAATTCAAAAGTTAACGTGTTAATTTTGACAGAAAGAGGATAGATAACCAAACTACAACCAAATACGTTAAATCAGAGAACAGTCAGTGCAAAAATTAAGTGGGTTTCTCTAAACATATGTAATAAAGTAATGAAATCTACCAGTAAGTACATTTAATCAGACACTCATCTGGTGTTGCTATTATTAAAACTGGCCACTACAAGTGGCTATAACTTCTACCTGTGTCCTTTGTACTTTTTATTGTTGTTAATGGACAGGGTTACACCTGTTAACTCACTGTAGTGGCCTGTTTGAAAGTTAATGCGTGCTTGTTTAACATTCATTCTCCAAGAGCAATGGTTCCCAACCTTTTTGGCTAGTGACCCCTTAGAATATCTCATGCATGTGTCTGTTGGTTGTTACCAGGTGGTCGGCTGATTAACATTTTCAGGGGCCCAAAAACAAATTCCAGTGTAAAAAACATTACAGGACTTTACAGAAAACAAATCAAATTTTATGTAGTATTAATGTTTTTTTCTATTGTCTCGTGATCTTGCAACCACCAGTGTGGGAACCAATATTATATTTATATTACTATATTTACAGTATATACAGTAAATGTACAATAATATACTGCAAGAATAGACACAGTTCTATCTGACACTTAGCACTAATTGCTTTGACACCATAACTAAATCTCTGTTCATCTTCAGTGGACTATGTTACTACAATATTCTCCTGATGTGGTCACCCCACTGTATAATTTCCCTGTTGCTAACAATCACCTGTGGGTTCCCAAGCTTCTGAGCACCCACGGAGGACAGTCTCTTTGTGGAGTAATCTGGCTTTGATAACATTAACATTTTGTTGAAACTGTAATCTCTTTGTCTGTTGTGCTTGATATATGAAGTATTTTAGCTGAAAAAAGTCACATCTTATCATTTACGATGCTAATAGCAGGAATAGCCAAGCTAAGGAGAGAGCCACAGTGTAATACCACCTTGCTCAAGGGTATATTCCACCCTGGGACTGACACTCCACACCCCCTAGCCAACACACACACACACACACAGACTCTGCAGAGTCTGGCTGGAGACCAGAGGCCTACAGTGGCACAGTTCCTGTGTGTGTGTATGTGTGTGTGTGTGTGTGTGTGTGTGTGGAGGATGGACATGCCACCGTTGGTGGGTCCTATATGAGGGATGGCTCTGGATGGTGACAGTAGGCAGGGGGCAGGTCTTCACCTTTTTGTCCTTCACAGGGCACCATCCCTGCACAGCCCCTTTCCTTAACCCCCTCAACACCACATCCACCTCCACCTTTTCCCACCCTCAACCCCATGCCCTCTAGTTGATTCTGTCTTTGTCAGGTGAAGGGTAGGACACTGATGCACTCTTTTGTTTTGTTTGTTTTTTATGAAAAATACAGAGGAGGAAAAAGATATTCTATTTAAACCAGTGGTGAAATGAGCAGCAGAAGTAGGAGAATCAACAGGGAGTTAGGCAACAAGGATTATTAGATAATGAAAAAGTTATAAATGCAGCATAGTTCCTCTGCATGTATCAGATATAGATCCACAGCCCTTTGAGGTTTGTAACTTAATTCAAACCTCTTATCATTGTGCTTGTGTGTGGTCTCATTCATTGGTATATTTTTATTTAAAAAGCCTTCCCGGGTAAATATGTTTTATTTTTGTCAATGTATCTCAGCACACCTATGTCTAATGCTCAGACAAAGCTTCATGTTCTCTGAAGCCAACTGGAATATTCTGTAGAAGAAAACTAAATTGAAGAAGTGCTGTGGTAAATGACTCAAATGGTAATTGTCTCTGTTGTTTTTGGTCTATTTGATATCGTTGTGTGATTTGTTTTGCATGTCTTCCATTCAAAAGAGGTCTCCAAGCTCAATGGCACGTACAGTACCTCTTTAAATAATAATGCATATGGCAGTCACTTAAGCCAATCACTCAACCAGGCCACTGAGTTGTAAAAATGAATATATGATGTTTGAGAGCTTGTTATGTTTTCTCCTGCAGATGTGTGAGCCAGACTTGATGGAAGCAGCAAAGTCACCTGGGTTATAATGATTAACATCAGAAAACTGGCTTCTGGCAGCTGACCTACTTTGATCACATAAGTTTCTGCGTACTAAAGATGCCACAAATCATGCCTGACAATGTAAAAATGTCTGCCTGAGGTACAGTAGAGGTTTGAATGTTGGTCATAAGACTCATTTCTCCAAATATACATGGTAAGAATTACCAATAGTTGAATACTACATGTATCAATTTTAAAGACCTCTGATTCATCACTAATTTAATCTTCAGAACACAAAATAACAGGTTTTCAATCCAAATTCCAGAGTTTCTGCATTTATCTTTTTATGTGACGTATTTAAAGGAATACATTGAAAATCTTTTGACTATAATGTAGATTAACAACAGATGAATGGATTATGCTGCAGGAGAGGTTTTAGAAGTTACTGTGGGTGTTTTATCACATTGAGTCAATACTGGAATGTAACTGCTGTGAATCCAAACTGACTGCAGCTGCTGTCCTCTCCGAGGGAGCACGATACAAACTTTTTAAAGCCTCCTACATCCCACAGGCAAAATGTAGATTTTTGATGGAATATCCCTTTAAACTGCTGCTGTCACAGTAGTGGTCCATATTTTTACCGTCACACTGATTGTACATTTGTGCTCTGACTGTAGACACTTTAAAGCTCTAATTGTACAAATACTCTCCAGGCATGGAGAAAGGCTAAACAATGATACTTCAGTGTGTGTGTACACACTCAATAGTCTCAGCTCAGGGCTGGAGGGGCCACTTTGACAGCTTCCTTATTCTAGACCTTCTACAGGCAAGGAAACAGGTGCTGGAGGCTACACACACACACTCTGCACTCTATCCACACACTCTTATCTCCAGCAGGAGAGCTTAAGATAGAAAGCACACTGTACAGTAATTACCTCCTCCCTCCCTCTCTCTCCCCCATCCTCGACTACTTCTTCACTCTCTCATCTTCCCAACTTTCCCATTCCCCCCCCAACCCCCCCACCCCCCCCACCCCCTGTGGGACATCTCCATCCTCCTCCCTCCTGTGGGCCCATCCCTCTGCCTACCTACCCGCTCCACCCCTTCCCCCCTCCCACCTCCCGCTGGCCAAGACTAAGCCATGTGTAGCCTCGCTGCTGGGATGTCATAGACAGAGAGACAGAAGGCCCCCCGGGGCTTCATGGCGAGCCAGGCGCAGTCGGCGTGCACTCGACGTGATGCCGCCTCTCCTCGGGTGACAACACTGCATCCTCGGCGGTCGCGCTAACCCCCCACTCCCCTCTGCTTCCCCGCTCTGTCTCCCATTCCCCCCGTCCCGAAACAGATGCTCGGGATGAGGGCGGGCGCCAGTCATGGGGGACGTGGGTTAATTGGGGTAGTAGTGGGGGTTAATTTCAATTAAAACTTCAACTAATGGAGGTCAGGGAAGCATCTGCAAACACCTGATTAAAACAAATGGTCCTGCCAGTCAAAACTTTATCTTGGTCAGCCTCCGGCAGAGTGTCCTAGAGTGAGAAGGAAAGAACAAAAAAGGGGGAGCAGGCAGAGCTAGAGAGAATGACTAATTGGGGGACACTTGTTAGCACAACATCTGCAGGGAGATCAGTGAGTTAAGACTGTTTCTATGTGTGTCTGTTTGTGTATGTCTGCCTGTATGTTAACATGTTTATTAGGGTTCACATGATGGAGGTTTTTGGAATCTGATGATAATATTTTGGCAATTAAGGAAGCCGATGTTCTCAACACATGATCTTTTTTCTATTTATATTTTTTATTTGACTGTCTCCTTGGTGGAGAAACATTTTTGAGCAGCTTTTTACATATTGTATTTCACTAAAATGTCTTCATTAAACACAGGATAAACTAAACTCAAAGTAGTGGTTTATTGCATTCTATCACAACCCACAATTTAAAAGTGTCGGATAGAACTAACATACTGATAATTAGAGCTGAAGTGATTAGTCAATTATTCAATTAGTCAGTCAACAGAAACTTAACTGTCAACTATTTTGGTTTGCTCTATAACTGTTAGGGGTGTAACAGTATACAAAATCCACAGTTCAGTATGTACCTTGGTTTCGGGGTCATGGTTTGGTACAGCAGAAAAAAAAAAGAAAGGCAGAAAATAACATTTTGGTCTTTTATTTTAATAAATGTAAACATCCAACAATGGCTCATTGGCCAAAACTATTACTGAAACAGTTTAGTTGTGCTGCAGTGGAAAAGGAAAACAAGATTCCTGTTTCTGCAGGGAGTCAGGACACCTGCTGACAGATGTTTTATTCTGATTTATGGTCTAACTGTATGTGAACTAGTTCAAACTAGCTCCACCTCCAGCAGCTACAACAGTAACATGCTGTTTACACACTGATGCTTCAGTATTAATAATCTAATGATGTCATATATAATAATATGTGGAAAAATTTAAAGCCATGTTAAAAGTCCATGTAACTGAGAATTGCAACTGCCTTATTTGAGCTGGATTTAGTCTTTTCCTTGTGTGTTTGATGTTCGTATTCCCTATCTGTTGTGTTTTATTTCTACTTAAACTGTAACTGGGGTGCTGTCTTGGCCAGGTCTCCCTCAGAAAAGAGATTTCAATCTCAAGGGACTTGAGATTAAATATCAGTCAGAGGGACCATACCGCTACTTTTACTTTCATACTTTTTAACTATATGTCTCTCTCAGAACTGGTTCTTGTCAATCTGATGGCAGCAACACTACAAGGTAACCGGGGTAACCAGGCTACCTTGGCTAAGCTGGCTAGTACACACCCATGAGCATGGTACAGCTAAGTGGTGCACTGCCAGAACATTCTGGGTGGAACTCGCGCTCTAGAATTATTTGGGTCATGTGGCGTATTATTTTACACTCTATAGGCCAAATGATTATTGATTGTTTTTTCCAATTAATCAATTAGATTAAATGACTATTGAAATAATCATTACATAGATTCACAGATAATTGTGTTATTGTTAGAGCCAGTAGTTGGGCTAAAAATGTAAAAGTTTGTAAGCTTGTGTTTCTGAGGGTGGTAAGGAAGGGTCATGGGCTTGTTAAAATCAAAAGATTTAATTCTATCTGGAGTATGAATGTGCCCATCAAATTTCATTACAATCTTTCTACTAGAATATGAGATATCCAGTGAACAAATGAACTTGACAATGGAGAAAAGGTCACTGATTGTCTAAAATGAAGAGGAGCATGCATGTGTGTAGTGAATTATCAAATAATTAAATTATATATCTTGTGCAAGTGGAAATTGTGGCCTGATAGTGGTGGTAATAGAAAAGTTGGGTGGGCACCAATAACATTAGGATTCATCATCTGGGAAGCATGATATGTCCATGTCCATACCAAATGTTAGATGTTTTAGAAGCCTGCCAATCAGAAGGATGGAGACAGTAGGTTGTTTACATCTTTCTTTAAGCTAATGTTTTCATGCAGGCAGAGTTGAGCATGTCAGTAGAATATGTTTCCATTCTCCAAATCACCAAACATGAAAACTTTTCAGTAGTTGGGATGCATGACAAAATGTCAAGAGATATTGTCAAGAGGTCCTCTGCTGAGCTGCATTGAGATGGGACACAAAGCAAATTTCTTCTTGATATATCTGTGCAAATTTGATGACTGTTTGTGTATTTATTTACTACAAACAATCAATGGCGCAATGTACATATAGATTTCGGGCATGTTCAACTCTGCTTAATCTAAAAACTCACTAACAACTCCAGCTCTTTTTTCTTTTTTGTTATTTACCTCAACTTTGTCTCCTTTTCATATCATCTCTGTAAATTCATCAAGTAGAATCGGAAAGCCTTGGGATACGTGTGTTTGTAGGTAAGGTTGAATAATTTTCAAGAGTGAATCCACATCTGTTATTATCCATTTGCATCTGGGCCAGTAGTTGATCAGGACCAAAGCGTTGGACAGAAAGACAGTGCCATCCTCAGGCAAGCCAATATGCAAATATCTCATTAGTTTAAGTAGAGGCTTCCCACAGATAACCACTGTAGTATTTATCACTTCTACAAAAATGTAATTAGTCAAATATCATTAAAAATCTCTTATGAGAAGTGGACCACACTGAGTTGCCAGTAACTTTACTAGATGTGAATAAAACATAAGTATTATCACTGCACTGATCCAAACTGTAGTGTGTATTTCTACAAATGAGTGAGTGAACAGCAGTTGGCGAGGGGATGGTGTTATCCTCACTGTACCCAGGCTTGCTGTGCCACCCTGCTGCCAACCTGCTCTGCCAGGCGTGCCGCAGCAGCTTTCGACATCTGGCACTGGGCCTCAGGGAGATGGCAGGGGACGGGCACCCCGCCGTGGCTAAATATGGCGCAGGGTTACGCCACACGTCCCTAATCACTTAGCCACTGTCTGGCAGCTCACACCACCACTTTCACAGATCCATCATATATCACCACTGCTAGACATCTGTACACCCGCTAGGCATCTCTCTTTACTGCCCCCCACCACCTTCTTTTCCTCTTTACTATCCAATGCCAGGTTGAGTGTGCATCAACTTCTCATCCCATTTGTTTTACCATAAGGAAGATCACTGCCTTTCTGTTGTGAAACTCTGACATGGGAGATAAATTATTGTCATATACCAGGGGCAACATGCACAAACATTGCGTACACACAAAAAACATGCATACATCATTTCCTGCACATAAACTGGTCTTTAAAAAACAGAATGGGCCATACGCACGTTTTAAGCACAAATCCGGGATTCATCAATATGTTCTTACTGAATTGTTCTTACTCTGTGAACAAATTTAGAACTGACTTAGACCACGTGTGCACATAAATCATAAACGTCCCACGGTCTTAAAGGGGACGTATTATACGTATTTCCTTATTTTCAGACATATATAATGTCACAATGTCGGATGTTCATGTTAAAAGTGGCCGACGTGTCAAATAACGAGATGAACGTATGTAGCAGTAATCCCTGTGAGCAGAGAGCCCTGGCTTCAGACTGCTCTGAACGTTCAGTTTCCAACGGTTTTTTCTACTTTCAGCCTGAGCTGACGTCATTTTGTGACAGATTTCTTTATATGGACATCTGCTATGTGCACAGTGCGCAAGTTGGCTGCTCCGCTCCGGGAGTAGTTACGCCAAGCCACAACGCCATCACACAGCACAGCAAAGTAAAATAAATGGTTTACATGTTGGAGGTGTGCTGGTTGTCTGCAGCTCTTCATAAAACATCTCACTGTGGCTGTTTATGCTTGTACTAGTCCTCCCTGCGTTATTTCTAACTGATCCGCTGAAAAATAGCTCCAAATGTTGTTGTTTTGTCCGGTTCCCCAAAGTCAGTGATGTTTTTACTTCCTGTAAATTCTTCACAATAAAAGTCTCCCGTTAGTTAGTAATTTAAAAGCTTTTAATTTGAAGCAGTAAAGCAGGAAATGTTTGGTTTGCAATGACGGTAAAGTTACACACCGCTGATACTAAAGCTGACCAATCAGAACAGAGTGGGCTCATCGGGAGGGGGCCTTAAAGAGACACGAGCTAAAACGGAATGTAACAGAAACTGTGTATATTGAGGGGCTGCATAAAGGGCCAATATGAGATAAATAAAGAATTTTTTGAACTTTGAATCATGCAGAACCACTCTAGTGGAGTCAGAAAATAAAAATTTAGAGCTGGAATGAGCATAATAGGTCCTTTTTAAAAAATGATTTAGTCAATATTTATTCAATGTAAACAGCATATTAGAACCAAAATTATTTAAAAAATGATTGGGCCTAAATATACAACATTTAAGTGTGAAATTGCTAATAATACTATTTACTAATTATAAAATGAATATCTAAGACATTGTAATCCATAAATCATCATAATAACTGTAATGATTTTATGAATATATTAAAATTGTCCTGTTCCCACTTTTAGATGACAATAGCTTATATATCAGAATTTCCATATTGGAATGTGACACCAGTTAATTTCCTCCATCAGACTTGGCTGTGATATATGGAGCTGGTAATTTTATTTTGTTACAGACGTACTGTGTGGTAGTGGTGCAACAGGTATGCAGGCTGTATATAGGATTCACAAATAGGCTCCAAATGACATGTTTACCAGCCAAATCTGCCTTTTCTGGCTTCTACTTCTGAAACTATTCACATTTCACTAGCAGTAAAGTTTTTCAATATTTTTACCATCCCGGCCCTCTTTGCAATGAGTGACAGCTCTCTCCACTGCTGCACCGCTCCAACAGAGCTTTCCTTATATAGAGAAATAGGGGCGTGGTGGTATGCTAATTACTGATGGCGGGCACACGCCTGTCAATTTAGAATGATTCTGATTCACTAACATACACATAGTGGTAAGAACAAAATTGGGTGATGTACACATGTCATGAATCTGATCTGGTGGATGAATTTTGTGTGGGCACTTATTTTGTGTGTACATTTCTACACACATATTAGTGAATGAGGCCCATTGTGCTATGAGAATGTGCACACCTCATGCATTCTTCAGACCAGGCATACACATTTTTTCTAAAGCTTTCTGTGGGTGATGTGATGAGGCGGAGATGAAATATAAGGTGAGAGACAGAATCTTTTAATGAAATATTGTTCATTTAGGTTGACAACCAGCTGCTCTGATTTTGTGATTTTTATTTTCTTTGCGTTTACAACAAGATTGGTAAAATGCTGATCAAAGGCGCATTTATTAAAGCTATACTATGCAAGATTTGTCGGTTGGTGTTTGTAAACACAGCATTCAAAGTTGGCCCCTCCTTCCCAGCTCAACACCAGAGCAACAGAGAGAGAGAGAGAAGCAGTGGTCAAGCAAGCTAGAGAGTGAATGAAGGGAGCCAGAGGCACTGGCAAGAATAAAGCCATGAATCAGATAAATAAAATGTTATTTTCTGATTGTTTCATGGCAGTTACATTCTAAAGCACAAATAAACATGCCCACACCTCTGCACAACCCTGCAGGAAGGTGTCACATTGCAAGATTTTGTGTGAATGTAGAGCTTCATCCTTTCTGCTGTGGCCTCTCTGCTCTGCCTGTGTGTAGCTCAACCCTGCCCTCTAGCAGACACACAGACCTGCAGCTCTTTATACATTCATGACACAGAGACAGAGAGCAGCCGAGCAGAGGCGAGAGATGGACACAGCCATGTAACCTGGTCGCTATGCTACGAGTCCCAACCTCACACCCTGCATGATGTCATTTGCTGGGGGCCACACACCTTCTGCCCAAAGGCTGACGCCACACACAGCAATAACAATATTAATAAAACAGCAATAATAAGCAAAAAAGATGAATCTGTAGATAAATACACACTTCTAGTGGGTCATAAGTGATGACTGAGGGATTTTTGTGTGTCTATACATTGTTTTTTAGGAAAATCCTGCATAGTATACCTTTGATTTATTACTGTGTGTGATTCATTTTATCATTCTTTTAATTTCCATAGGAGTATTTTATTTTTCTGTTGATATTATTTTAATTTTATCCTTAGATGTGTCACATCTTGTAAAGTCAGTTTATATATGAGTGCTACAAACTAACCACTGATTACATTTCTGAGATATCACTACCGATGCTGGTTTACAGGTCCATGTGATGAATTAATGATATGGACGCTATAAAGAGCTGCACAGCTGTGCATAATGATCATGCATAATGACAGCTGTTCTGGCTGTTGGAGAACCTTGCCCGTGCAACACAATCAGTGAAACAGCACTTTTTATTTCCCGTTTGTTTCATTGACAGGAGTACAGACTGTTGGAGCAGGCAGCGAATTGATATGAAAATGGCTGGTTAAGGGCGTCTTCATCCATTTATGGATAACTGTGAAAGTGGAAATGGGGCTCGTGTACGTGTGGCCAGTTCCTCAGTGACTGAGATTTATAAAACAGAACCATGCATACACACAGCTTTATAAATCTGATGAAAAGAATGCATATTTCTGTCTTTCTGCCTACATATATGCCACATTCAGCCAGGACAAATCAAAATAATACACTTAACTATGAAACTTCACACTTAAGTTGTGAAATTTTTATCAAGTTGTTTTAGCTCATCCCCATCCTTGCTTTCAGGTTTTGCCTTTTTTTTTTTCTTCTATGCTTTCCACTCCTTTGTTCTCTTTATTTTGATGGCTTTACAGACTTGATCTAGCACTACCCCTTGCCTTCTGGATATCTTCCCAGGATCTTTTCTGTCATTGCCACCCTTTTTTCAACAACATTTTTCTTTCAACGCCTGTCAAACAGCAGATTGTTTCCGTAACTCTATGAATATTTTTTTCTCTATTTTTAACTAGGTGTTATTACATTGTTTTATTTCTCTCCTTACCCAAAATATGCACCAGGACAGCGGCCAGACAAAACTTCACTGGAGGAACTGATCAGAAATTCTATGAAAATAGTTTTTAAGTGGGCTTTGTGGGGAGAACACAGGAAAAAATTGCTCTGTTTTCATTCAGTGATGATGTTCCATTACTGTGTATCTGTGTATGCTCATAGTGAAACTGGAAAATGTGCCTATGGAGGTTATGTTTGGAATTTGAGCAAATTTAGAACATAAAAACAAAGACAGGGTTTCATATTGACTCGCACCATATGCACATCATTCAGAGTCAGTGTGGATTGCTATATTTATAATAATACAAGTGCATCTGTTCTGTGAGATGGAAAAGGAGACCTACACCACTCCACAAACACTTAAATAAAAACTGATGGTGTAGATTGCTCTCTTTTCACTAGTACTTTTCTCTAATGTGATACGTCTACGGTCCCAAGGAAGGATTTGCATCCAAATTACCGCTTGCTTTTAATTTTTGATGACTGAAATGTTATTTAGAATTTAAAGTACTTTTACTTAGTGACAACCCAAATGACCAACCAACCATGTTTGGAACTTGCTTGGTGTGGTCCAGGAAGTAGTAACCTAATCTTATGCATACTTTAATCATAGTTTCATTGACACATATAGACATTTTAAGAAGTCATTCCAAAACTGTTGTCATTGTGTAAATCCCTGGATTCAGTTTTTAATATTTAATGTTCTTTTCTGGTGACAGGGATGAGCCAAAATGTCCACTTGAATGCAAAAATAATGGACAGATTGTCAGGAAATTTACAGAGCACATTCAAGGTCATCAGAAGAGGAGCCATTTCCATTTTAGATACTTGGTGAGCTCTCCTAACATCAGGCCAAAATGTCCACCCTGCTCTCAAGATATTAAAGAAGAGAACAAGATCAAAAGTCATTGTATGAATCTGATGAAGAATTTGACAAAAAATAAGCAGGCTATTAGAACACTGGGAAGCCTGTGCTCCATTTGTCTAACCAGCCCCCCTCCTGTGAGTCTATTGAGAATCTGTAGCTCAGCAGTATAATGCATCGATCAGTTAAATCGATCCATTGTGTATGCATGCATGAGTGCATTTACTGTACGTGCCTCATACTGAGAGAAATACTGTGTGTCAGATTCTCAATGAGAAGCAGCATCTGCCTGCCAAACACAGTTTTTATTCCCATCTCAACAGATTGACATAAAACTATATTACCCAAATTTGGATAAATGTCATGTAACATAGATTTAATGCATATTTGTTTTTTGTTTTTTTTTAGTTCACCATTGCCTGTACACGTGCATTGTAGGTAGTATTTGCATGTGTGAATAGCAGTGTTTAGCCACCAGAAGTGATTGTAATGTAATAGCTGTGATAAAGTGGCAGATCAGCTGGTGGCACCATTTTGGGGGGGAGGGGGGGAGGAGGTTGACACAGTGGTTCAGGCAAACACAGCCACACCAAGTGGTGGCTGGTGTTCACCTGATAATAACTTGTTGTTGTCTCTTGCTTGTATTAAACTCCAGTGCTGGGGGAAATGCGGGGAGACAGAAACAAGGCCGGAGAGGGTAATGGGAGAAAACATGAGGGATGGGGTACAGGTGTCAGAGTGAGAAAAGGTGTGAAGGGAAGTGAAGAAAAAAAAAGTAGGATATCAGATTATAAGAAGAAGTGGGAGAGAAGGAGAGGGAGGAAAATAGCAGCTCTTTGGTGTGTGTTTCTCTTGTAGAAGAGCTGTCACTGTGAGTAGTTTTAACTGATGGGATCCCAAATCTGTGGCTCACCAATCATTATCCTTTGTCACAACTGGATAGTGTTAGCACAAACGTACCAGGGCAGGGAGATGGAGAGACAAGGCACTCCTCTGATGTCGGCATGATATACTGTACTGAAGCAGTACTGAAGGCTGCGTGTTGGTCAGACAGAAGATTATAGCCCTGCAGCCGCATATAAGGAGCTATTTATCATCTTTTCATCTCAGATACTTTTGGAATGATAAAGACTTTATTTTTTCATGTTGAGTCAATGAATGCTCTGTGCCATTTGACTGATGCATACAGTACAATTGTCTCAGTTTCAATTGACAAATATCTATGGCTTGAAGTACACAAGATGTAGCTGATTAATGTTTTTAATTCTGTACATTTTTGTACGTGTACATTGTACATCACTCTGTAACACCACGGTACAATGATGAGTGGACTTTGTGTTTCTGTAGTTCAACAATCCCAACATAGTGGCGACTCTTCTCTGGAGAAATGATCTGGCTGATCACAGAACAATGTCAAGAATTTCTGTTAAACATTTATGCATATCAGCCTTTGTTTGTTCTGACTCAGGAACTCCAGTACTTGAAACAAGTAGCTTGTGAACAACATGGTAAGTAAGTAGGCCAGACTTGTTATTTAAATATGTCAGATACATTTAATCAACATCTCATATCCTATGCTCCTCATCTCATATTCAGGTTGTTGCTGCAAACATTGTGAATATTGGTTGCCACTAAAAGTTGAAGTTTTTCTGGCTTTTCAAAATGTGATTATGGTATCTTAAGTATTTGAGTATTAGTTATTTATATAGTAGATCTGGTTACTTGCAAGTGTTGAAAGCTACATTTAATTAGATTCAATAAGGGACTTCAGATTCAATATTGTTTTCAGTACTCAATAAAATGCTACTGAATCCAAACCCTTGTCGGTGTCTTCCAGAACAACTCATAAGAGCATTTTCTAATCTGACAACTTTATCAGCAGGATGACATTGTTTCTATCATTGTTAATGACACTGATGAAGTGTCTTTCAAAAGCAATGCAAAAACTATTCACACAAGCTTTTTCTTCAGCCTACAGTTACATTTTTGGTTGAGTTTAGGCAACTTCTTCTCTACTTCTTGCTATCACTATTTTGCAACATCAACTCTATATTTCTCTTCAATCTTCACAGTTCCTCAGTAAACAGCGGAATGCTACAGTCCTAAATGGTGAACAAGGTACTTCTTCACATAGACGTCTTCAGTCTGATTGCCCGCATATGTGATTGGCAAATGCAGCGCCTTGTCGTATGACTTCACGTTGCATTGCGTAAAAGTTGAGCCTAGTTCAACTTTTTGCAGAGCCTTATGCGGCCCCCACCTTGAACTCCTTCATTCAGTTCTTAATATGCAATCGATATTTTGACAGATTCAGTGTTTTGTTTTGTTTTCTCAAATTCAGTTTTGGACTGTTTTAGCATTACATTAAAGTCACTGTGTGTAGAATTTGATCATTTTCAACTTACCCCCATTGGTAATATCAGAAATATACTACACTGTGGCAGACAGCAGTCCTCACTGCTACACCCCCTCTTAGATCTGATCTGTGGACACTGAAATAAACAACCTGTTCTCATCCCAGGTCATCAAATACTGATGCTTTGTCACGCCCCTCTGGCATCCTTTGACATCTGTATAGTGATGCACGGGCCTTCAACTAAATTCATTGTAGACTCAGGTAATATTACAAGCTCAGAGCAACTGGTGTGGTCTGGTTAGTTTTAAGCACAAAAACCGCTAAGTCAGGTTTAGGGAAGGATCGTGGTTTAGGTTAAAATGATCACCTGAAACATTGTCATGGCAACAGTAAACACTATAACACAAAACTGTCCTGAGTTTTGGGTGGAAATGTGACACTCACGTTTGGAAACAGGAGGTGAACAATGGTCTCCTGCAGCATTTAACTATCTAGCCATCCACCCAACCCGCCTCCTAAGAAGAAAAATGTCACTTTATATATATACATCATCGGTCACATGGCATCTAATAATGATGCAGATGGGTTTACACTGGAATTAGTTGAAAGCCTAACATTGAGAGATTGCTCTTGAGTTTCAGTTTGTTATGATTTGTTGTGGACCTGGAGTGTCCATGTCCAATCCCAGAATGTAAAATGGATAAATAAATAAATCTACTGAGGATGGGATGCTTTTCTCTTTTCAAGATTCAAGATTCAAGATTCATTTATTATTATCATTTTAAAACACAAGATTGTATAACGAAATGTAGTTTGTAGTCCCTTTATGCCAAAAAACAGAAATTATATAAATGGATTAATTAGCCGTGATTGGATTTTCAACAGGTAAAAAGACTGAAGGCTAAAATTGAAATATTTCATGAATCATAGCTTCACCAGCAAAAGAAACACTAAGCTATAAACATATTTATATTTTCTTGCTTTACACATACAGTAGATGAAGTGACAATTAAAGCTATAGCTAAATCAGCTTGTAGTTCATTGTAATTTGTTGTGGTTTTATAGCTCATGGAACACTTCTCATTATGATGACTTTCCATCATTTCATCTCCTTTATCACTGTTTTTTGTCTGCTAACATATTTTAATCTTTGCCTCACTCTCTGGTCCACAACCTGCTCTCCAATCTACCCCTGCCCACTTCCCCACTCCCTACCTCCCAGAACAGCTCAGACTCCTATTCTCCACCGATTCCCACCCATGATAGTGTTGCTAATCCTGACTGGGATCGCTCCGGTACACCCGCCATCACTTCACATCTCCACCCTGACAGAATGGAGAAGATGAGCCTGAAATCTGCTCTCCGTGGTGGAGGATTTAGCTGTTTGTGTGTGTGTATGTGTGCGAGAGGTAGGCGGGGGTGGATGGGAGCATGTGTTAACAAGCCTATCTGCCCATCCAAGTGTTAATCTGTGAGATGCCAGCTGATACAGTAGGACAGGGTGGGCTCGGCTCCCTTCATGCCTACCTGCTCACCAGTGCCAGTCTGTCCTCCCTGTAGAGACGCGGGACTTTGCCCTTCGATCTCTCCATGCCCAGGCACAGGTGGCACTCAGTGTGCGTCGACACCCCAGCCTCCCTGTGTTTGTCAGAGCTCAGACTGTGTGTGGCTATGTGCGCCTGAGCGTATGTGTTAGCCTCAACTTTGTGACAAGGAGGATAATCTCCCAGCCCCCCCCCCCCTCCAGGTGGTTATGTTTGTGTGTGTGTGTACATGTGTGTGTGTGTGTGTGTGTGTGTGTGTGTGTGTGTATGTGTGTATGTGTGTGGGTGTAAGGGGGTTAGACCGATGTATTGGTGTGATGATATATCAGGCAGATACCTGCTCCTCAAAGCAATATATTTAATACAAACAATTACCCAAATGACTATGAATGTGAAAGGTGAGTATAATGTGAAAGGTTGCTTGTTGTGTTGACACTACTGCTTCTAGTAAATAAAGTTTATGAGTAAAAGGTGGATGAAGTTGAATGACATAGCTGTATTAAACACGCAAAAATATTAGTTAACACTTGCTTAGTAGCTGGGAGACCAATGTTCAGATCCCAGTCAGGGGACATGAGGGACAACAGTTGGGCATTCTACAACTGACAAAGCTAACGATAAGTGAAGAGAATGAAAAGTAGAATAATTTAGTGACGTAGGTAGAGTTGGAGGCAGGTAACAGGTAGATAACCTAAATGATACGGCAGAGGGCTGTGTCAATACTGTACATGACCAAAGGTGAGTAGGTGAAGCTGAGCAACACAGCTGGACTAAAGAGATTAGGTTGACACAAACACAATGCTGGGGGGTGGGGGAGTTTTTTTTGCCTTAGCCTGAATTACATCTGGCCCAAAAAATGATCAATATAGCTTCAAAGGCCAGGTCAGGTCCTCTATATTTGGAATTAAGACAGGGATGGCTATAAAGCAGCATACAGCAGCATACGCAAATAAAATCTGAAAAGTGCAAGTATCTGAGAATGAAATACAGTTTAATGTTGAGCCATCCCCCACTAGTTATGGGCCAAACTTTTTTTTTTATACCTGTAAAATCAGTTGAATCGGCTGAACCCTTGCATAAACACAGGTGTGTGTGTGTGTGTGTGTGTGTGTGTGTGTGTGTGTGTGCGTGTGTGTGTGAGCAGCTCAGCATCCTGTGGCTTCTCCCCATACCCACAGTGCCTTGCTCAGCGCAGCCTGTCCTGGCCATCTGCCACTGTGGGCCCCAGGCAGGAGAGCTGCTGGCTGGGTGCTGGGGCCCACGCAGACCACTGGTGGTGGGATAGTACACAGAGAACAGCAGGGCTGGACATCTTACTGTGCTGAATGAGGACTACACTGACATAGTGAGTTCTTAGGTAACATATCATTACAGGGCACATGATGCAGACTTATTTAGTGACATTTTCATTTATCATCTGTTAATAGAAGTTACAGATGCTTAATGGGAGGACCTAAAGTTACTGACAAACACAGTACATTAATAAACACTTACTACTACAATGTAGTGGTATATGGTATATTATAGTGGGTTATAGAACGTAACCGAATGTGAATACATTATTCGGATTGAACAGATAATACCTTCTGAACAGATGTCAGCAAATGTTGGTCTGCCACCCAACTGACACAATTTTCCGATCTCCATCAAGAATAAACCTACATGCTCTAGTGATGGTTGTCTGTGCATTAATTGTTCCAGTGTGAATAGGAACTACTAGCAGCTAATTCAACATGACTTTTAATATATATGTATATATGTACATATGAACATCTATACACACACACACACACACACACACACACACACACACACATATATATATATATATATATATATATATATATATATATCTTCTATATACTATATACTCTTTCTATTATGAACTTTTGATCCATGGAGGTTTTATGTTTGTAAAACTTTCCTCGAGCCGAGGAAAGCGATTTAAAAATCCGTGACGTCATCACAATGTAAAGTGTGTGGGACCCGCGGAGGCTCGCGGGCGGGGCCAGCAGGGAAACACTACTGCGCATATTCAGTGGGCCGCGCAACACGGAAGCAAACCCGGAAGCTAGAAACTTTTTTTGGCGTATGTGCCAGGCGAGCAATTCCTATAGGACTGAATGGGCGCCAGTTTTAGTCCGGTATCCAGCTCTCATGCAGCTTTTAATGTGACTAAGTTTGGACTTTCTTCTTTTTGTCACTGGGCAAGCTGTCAGTCTGTCAGTCAGCAGATTGACAGCTTGCCCACCCTATCAGATTCATGAAAACTTCTTCTCTTACGGTATGTGACTGAAGTTAGGCTACATCGCGTACGCACTGTCACAATGCGGCTTTGTGTTGCTAGCAGCTAATTTAGATGAAAGTCGGAAGCTATGGTTAAGCAGCTATGTTTGAGCCGCTTTAAAAAAAAAAAAAAAAAAAAAAAAACACGTCCAGAGGATGAAGTATGTTTGGACCAGGCTGTGCCTCAAGTGAAGTCGCAGCAGGATGGTTGTGAGACCGTTTGTTTGCACCAAATGCGTTGTAACAACAGATCCAGATGCACCTCACATCATCCATGTTGACTGGACACTTCAACAACTCAACGTTTTTGTCTTTTGAAAGAGAACTAACTGACACTTCAGATTACAATGACATAATCAGCCTTTCCAACTCAAAGCCCAGAAGACTTCACCTTGTGTATGAATAGCAGCAGGTAAGCCAGTGTTATTTATCCTGGCCTGCCGTGGCATGTTAGGATTGCGGTTTCTGTGAGGAAGTTTTGAACTGTAACATATTCATTGTTCAATTTGTGTTTGTAGCTACTGTCGTAACAAGGATTATGCAGTGTTGGATTTGTTATTACAGTGTGGAAACTGCTTACATAATCACAGTTACAGTGATCAACTGCTTATAAAAAGCCCAGGACAGAATCATTCATATACAAATGCTGTTTAAATAATTCGCATATAGTAATCAAACAGTCCGCTTACAGTTTTCATTTTGGATCTTTTCATACATGAAAACATATGAAAAAAATTATAAAACTACAGTAATTCTTTTTTTTTTTTTTTTTACTTTACTCCCATGATACACATTTGATATGTCCCTAGCGGCTGCAGCACCATTATTGCCTCACAGTAACCCCTCTGCTTCCAGCTGGTAACCTGAGGCCGGTGTTGCGTTTACGTTGAAATCATGGCGGGAAAAAGAAAGAAATTTTCTCTCAATGAAAAACAAAGCAAACTGCCAAAAATGAGCCAATGAGATGCAGCAGTGAAACAACAACCAGCATTTAAACAGCTGTTCTGTATTTTGAAACTGTCAGTAAAATTCAGTAAATAGTGAAGCTGCCCGTTTCATTACTTTATATTCATCTAATAAATATACAAATATCAGTTAGATGGTAAACTGCAAAAGAAATCAAGAAAAAAATTCGGTTATAATAATCATCAGCTTATAGTGATCAATTTGACCTGGACAGACGTGATCACTATAGGCGGTTTCCACTTTATTGTGTTATTTCTTCTTTTATGTATAAGTTAGATAGCCACGTCTGATCTATGAAAGGAGTGCCCACGTGACCATCCTGTCCCCTCCTGCTGATAATTGTCTGGCGCCGGCTCTGTTCATACACAATTTGTTTTATTATTTGATTAATTTATATGTGTACTTAAAATATGTTATTTTATATATTTTTTAAAACCGTATACTTACGCGTATAAATTGCACCAATGAACACCAAAAATATGGCAGTAAATTTTCAACTTCCAGTGTAGGCCCCACCTACATATTTAGTGAAATAAATGGATACAAAAAGTTTTGCGTTACACCCTTAAACAGTGAGTGTGGGTGGGAAAAGGGTTGAAGTTCCTAGCCCTAAGGAGATGTTACCCCAGACACATAGCCTCACTTTGAAGGAGAATGTTCATCTTGTTCTAGGAAGATGAGAAAAGATAAATGATAAATTTGAAGGATGATGGTAGAAAGATAAGCAATTCAATTACAAAAAAGTCACACACAGAGATATAATATTCATCTAGATGATGTGATGTTATTGGGAATTATCTTACTGCATGTTTCTACTCCCAGGGGGAATGCACGTCCTCCCCCCCCCTCTAAGATAACTGTCAACCAAACTGTACTTAATGATGGGTCGCCCCAAAGACATTAGTCTAGCAGTGCCCAGTGACGCACACTTCACAGTGACCCTTATTAATACTGTAGGCTTCAGCTAATTTTCCATCCAGTACAGTAGAGCGACTGAACCATGACCTGCCTTTGCACGACCAGCTCTGTAAATGTTACCCATATGGCCCGCTCATTCATTTCCCACAAAACAAATTCCCACAAAAGACTGACTGTAAGTGTATTTAAAAGGCAAAAGCAGCCAGAAAGAACCCTCTTATCCACCGCTCGTTTTTTCCCACGAGCTAGAGGTGCTCTTTTAATTTCCCTCTCTGAAAGGTCAGTCGCAGTGTTCTCCATCTCCACCTTAATTGATTCTTTAAATGCAGCTCGTCTTGCGCAGGGGGAGCCGGGGAGGAAAACTAGAGAGGTGTTTGCCTACCTTTAGTCACGGTTAAAGGCCCTAAAATGGTTACCCATCTTTTCCTAATTGTATTGGCCGTGTGTAAATGTATGTTCCCAGAGCTTGAAGCCTGGATATGTACTCCTCTGGCATATCAAAACCTGGACATAACAATTTGCAAATGGAAAGAAAATTGCCTTTTTGCTCAAATGGGCCAGGTGAGCTTGTTTTCTGATAAATATATTGGGTGTGGGTTGAGCCTTGGTTGTACTAAATGTCAACATTTATTAGAATAACTCCATGATATTTTCCATCGGACGCATTGTAATTCACTGAACAACTGATACATCTTATGATTTCTGCAAGCAAATACAGCAGCTACACCTGGAGGGCTTGCAGACACATTGAGAGTGGAACCTTTTCAAATTAGAGCCTTTTAACCAAATTTTCTGCTGAATATATCAGTCTCTAGTCAGGTGTACTGCGTGGTTTGAGTGTTAAACCCAAGGTTCTATCTTAATCTAGATGTAGAGTCACTCATAATAAATGACCTTGCCTATCTGTTGCTCATCCGTTGCCGATGTTGTACAATCGAGTTCATCAAGAAAGAGTTTTGTCTTTGAAATGTTCAGCAGCAGCCTTCTCCATCTGCTTGCAGGCTCCCAAATGTTTGTGAATGATAATGGCTATTAATTTGGTTTTTACTGCATCACTGTCTGTGAGAGGAGCATCTGGAGCATTTAGTCACACCAATAAAATACATGTATAGACAATGAGGCACTCAAATTTGACCATAAAGCTTCGTCTTCTTGAGCTTGCTCGGCCATCCAGTGCAGCTGCACAGACAAGTTAGCCATGAAACAACTGGCTACTGCCTTCTGTCTCGACGTTAACTGCTCTTCATCCTATTCTTTCTGGCAAACTATTCTGTGCCAGTGAGAGTGCAGTTCAGGTTTTGCATTTTACTTGGTAATCTGGTGGACATCTTTTTGGAACTTTCTGCCTCTGTTTAAAAGAAGAAAATATATATATAGAAAA
The DNA here is from genome assembly GCF_963924715.1 of Thunnus thynnus. Taxonomy (NCBI): domain Eukaryota; kingdom Metazoa; phylum Chordata; class Actinopteri; order Scombriformes; family Scombridae; genus Thunnus; species Thunnus thynnus. The sequence continues at coordinate 2,787,046 of NC_089523.1, forward strand.
TTTAAATGCCCATGTTATATTTTGGTTATTTGGTTTAGCTATTTGGACCTGCTTCCTTTCAGGTAGCATCCTTACATCTTTACAAACAGGTGAAGTTGATTTATACTAATTTTTTCTATAGTAGTTCTTAGTTCAACAGCTCCAACAGAACCGTATATCATATAATATCATAAATAGCATAATCTCATACTATGTATGCCATGAAATTAAAAAGAAAAGATTTGTGAAGTCAAGGGAATAAACACTCTTGTGTTGAATTCCATGGTCAACAACTCAAAGTCATTTTAAGGTTGAATGATAAAAAGCTTAATCATCAGTATATTGTTATATTCTATTGTATTGGGGTTAGTGTGGGGGTAGTGTTAGTGTGGGTTAATGAGTGAAATGAACGTTGCAGAATCTAGGGGTGAGCTGTAAAACTTAAGTCGGTATTCACACCAAAAACAAAATTGTATTTTTTTTAATGCAAGGAGCTGTATTGGTGAAGGTGTGTTGTATCAGAACAATGATCCAGTAAGTCCAGTTTGAATCATAGATTTGTACAGTGGATTTATGAAACAGGATTTTACTACACTGGAACGTTATGATGATGACAATTTGTATCTTTGATTGGGATAATCACCAGGTATACAGTAGAAATACCATATTCAAATTACATAGTAATCTACCAAGAATGTACACTTGCATGTATTTTATTGGCCAGCGCAGCACCTTGTCCAATAACATTGCATCGACTACGTTTACATGCACAAAATATTCAGTTTTTTGCCCTTATACCAAAAAAGACAATATTCCTACTCAGCTGTTTACATGAATATTCCACTAATATTCCTGTTTACATGCAGAGAGTTTTCAGGGTTTCCCTCTGCTCCAGTGGGAATGGGAATCACAAGATCTCCACCATCAGTGAAATAAAACATTAGTAAGCTGCTGCCTGATATTCATAAGTGATATTGATGTGACTGATATTGTATGTATACTTACTTACAGGCACATCCAATACCTAGGTTGTCCCATGATATTTCCTACACTACGGAGTGTTTTTGGTGCATCACACCAAGTCGTCAGCATCAGTCCATGGCTGCATGTCAGGATAATAACCAAACTGCGCTAAAAACCCCAGTTGAGATGCATATCCCGAACGCGCTGTATACATGTCCAAAGAATGCTTCTAAAACCATAGAGACCAGCATTTTATCATGGAGTACTGATTTCTGTCTGAACATCACATCACACCCACCCACTCATCACAGCCCTCACAGCCAATCAATTATGTCACTGTTTCATTATGAGGGCCGCTGCTAAAATTTCAGACGATCTCTAATATCAACGGGCTACTAATGTTATTCACTCACTTGCTTTAATTTTATTAAAACTGATAGAAATCATGGACAAATCTACAAAAATAAGATCCAAATTGTAGTTTAACAGAATTTTTCTATAAGAATTATTTTGAACACATTTTGACTTCTAAAGATGCTCTTCCTGTATTTTGGGAAATGTATTGTCAATGGTATCGGTATTGTTTACTGTGATGTACAGGATAAAGTAAAAGCATTTGGTTTGACTGTGATCTCAACAGTAATCCTGCAGTTCACAGTCAGCACGGTGCAAAGTGTTCAGTCTGATTCACCACAGTAGATCTTGAGTTTTCTCTTCCATTCTGCCCGTGCTCTTTGGATTCCAGCGGCTTGTTGGTTAGTGTGGCACCTATTGACCAAGGCAATCTATGAGTGATGATTCATGCCAGCTAACAGATTAATGATGTTCATCAGCTCCTCTCCGCACACTAGCACTGACCCACTCTTCAAACCTATCCCTCTGCCACATCCTCCATCTCTGCTTATCAGATCACCATTTGTAATAGTGTGGCTGCAACTGCTGTAGTCCTTTCCAGCAGCAGCCCTGGGTCAACTTTCATCCCAGACACAAACACTCACACACACACTGACTGCAATTACTGCCTTTCAAATTGGAGTCTTTCCGAACTGTATGCCAGTGTACTGGCCGTAAAGAATGTTTCTTGTCTTTTTGTTTTTCTTTTGTGTATAGAACCCAGCTAGATGCACACTTTTATTGAAAATGTTTAGTCTGGTAAAATATTCAGATTACAGTTGAACTGATATTGATATTCAACTCATTGTCACCAATTATGATATGTTTGATGAACGTTTTTCTAACAGTAAAAGAATTTAGTTGTTAAGCTCTACTTTCTGTCAAATTTAAAGACACTTGATTGCATAATCCTGTAAACCAATCAAAGCTACCAAAAATGTCACTAACAGTGCTCTACTAGCCGTCAAAAACACTCCTCAGTCAAACAATGATCCAAACAAATGAAAAAAAAACATGCGTCAGGGCTTACTACCTGCATGCAACAAGTTTTAACCACCAAGGGCTATACACAGAAATACAGTCCTGATGAAGTAGCTTATTAAATATGGTTAATGTTAAACAGTTTCCTGTTTGCACACTTAGCAGCACAATAACATAAGTATCAAAAACAGTGGCTTTATATGAGAGGTTAATGAGAGCTTTTGGACTCAATGGATTGAAGCAAAAAGGCTGGAGCTACAGTGTAAGGTGTTTACATTCAGACATAGAGTATGTGGTAGTGTACTGTTTTGATGTTACTTCATTGTAGTCAAATACACCATTTGCATTCTTACACTATGTCACATGAATATCTGGTTTCATTGTACAATAGGTTTTTTGTTTTGTTTGTTTTTTTCCGAGCCATACTCCAAAGAAACATTTTCTCAGCTGACATGCATTTAAGGCTAACATAGGGTAAGCAAATGCACTGCCATGAATGCATGTAAAGAATCTGCATAGACCACAGAGACGCAGGTACTTTTGTGTCTTTATTGTGTCCTTAAAAAAAAAAAAAAAATTCAGTGCAAAACTATCGACACTGCAATCAAAAAGTGTTTTATTGCAAGTAAAATAAATTTGCGATTAAAAAGTTTTGTTTGCAAATCCAAAAGTTGTGGTTCCTGTTGAGCTGAATCTCGTGGGTGGGACCTACGCTGAAAGATGTAAGACACGTCTCTATTGGCCAGTTTCGATCGGAGTGACAGTTTGGCAACATCCACAGTTAGTGAACAAGAGAGGGAGTTTTGTAGTCCATGGAGAAGACAGAAAATCAATGCGCAGGTATGTTTACACATAACTTCTGTCTTAGTAATAGCAAGAATGTTTTGCTTGAACTGGTCCATGTAGGTTGCTTTTGTCTAATGATCTGTGATGTTGTAATGAGCTAGCTTAGCTCAATTAGCTAGTCACTCGCTCGTCATGGGGACTGCCCATTGGTCTCAAGGTACATTATTCCAAAACCCCAGTAGTTTGAAAAATGTCCCATTGGACTGAAAGCCCATAGTCCAACAGCCTGTTAACCCAAAAACAAAAGCCCACTGCTCTGAAAATACACACTCTGGAGTTGAGTTACTGCCATTGTACTTAAGGGTCTGAGAACTTCTTCCTACACCACAGATCACAGAATCTGATGGGTTGATGACAAAATAATATGTTTTTTAACCCATTACAACATCACATATCATTAAACAGAAGCAATCTACATGCGCCAGTTCAAACATAACATTCTTGCTATTACTAAGATGGAAGTTATGAGTAAATATACCTGCACATTAAATTCTTGTCTTCTCCGCTCCCGACTTCTACACTCCCTCTCTCCTTTACTAACTGTGGATGTTGTCAAACTGTCACTCTGACTGTGACTGGCCAATAGAGACGTGTCTTACATCTTTCAGTGTAGGTCCTGCCCACAAGATTCAGCTCAACAACAAGCAAAACTTTTGGATTTGCAAATAAAACTTTTGATTCACATTTTAATCACAAATTTATTTTACTTTCAATAAAACATTTTTGGATTGCAGTGTCCATAGTTTTGTTCTCAAATCAATTTTTGATTGCAAACCTATTGTTTGATTGCATAATGAAGACATAAAAGTACCTCCATAGCAATGGATCGGCCTTGCAGAACATACAATTAAGAGTTTGATGCAAAATATTAATTGTTGATCAAAATATCTAAAAATCTACTCCATGTATGTACAGTGCTGTCATTTTGATTGATACAGACCATTATAAGGAAAAACATTTTGATGCAAACAAGTTCCACTAGCATTTTAGCATTTAGTAGAAGTTGCATCTCATCTACTAACACAGCATACACAGTGTGCAACTCAGGATTTCAAGATGGAGTTAAAAGCGCATTCCATTGATTTAGCATTGCACTCCTGTAACACTGAAGATCAAAATCGATGCAGCAGAACCAGAGAAATTTTCTTTGCGAATTCCGTTGGAGATCCGGGTTTCCTGTTGTCCTCATTAACAACAGCTTTGTCATTAGATTTCAGTTGTTAAAAGCTGCAGAGTTCCTCCTGCTCCAGTGTTCACTGAAATTGAAGTCACTGGGCACTGAGAATGCCAATTATCAAATATATAGAATTTGTGACATCTTAGTCCTATATAGCAGAAGTATTAGAAGTTTGTTACATTCTTAATTTGAGAAACGCTAATCCATAAACTTCACAGGAGTTGGGATGGGAGAGGTTAATGAAGACTTCCACAGAGTGATTAGTTTTATTTAATTGCATTCAGTATGATTTCATATCATGTTTGGTCATTTCATTTTGGTGGCTGGAAATTCTACATGCCAATCTCTTTCCAGGACTGTTACCATATCCAGTCAGTGTCTGTGCTTTAACGTCATCCTAAAACTTAGTAACCTTTACAATTATCCATTTGCTCATTTCAAATGAGAATCATGCCGTACTTCTAATGTAATGTGACAGACAATCATTAACTTTCTGACAAGTTGGTGTTCTTCTGAAGTATAATAATTATTTCATGTGATTATTAGATGTAACAGCAACCTCTTCGCCCCTTCACAGTTTGTTAAACTGTTTTAAAAATCTATCTTTAAACTCTACTCTCACTTTTCCTTGCAGATGCCTGGTCTGAAAAGCTAAGTATGAAGATCAAAATGCATCTTAACTAAATGAAAATGGCAAAATAAGTCAGTAGTGCTCTCCAGTTCTTCACTTAATTGTGCTATCCCTTGATGGAAATTGACAGGTACTATTGTATTAAAAACACCAACATCTGTCTGTGCAACCCAGAGCGTAATAGCCACTTTTCTTATTTGAACACAACAGACTTCAGCCTGGTGTTAAGTTACTCTCAGGAAAAGTTTTTTAAGCAAACATGAGTGTGTTCACACTAGTGGAGTCACTGTGACACTGATCACCATCGACATAACTTGTTGATCATGTTGTTAACAGCGTGCACACATATCAGACACATGTGTACCCCTGTCAACACATGCAGCTTTTGTGTTGCACAATTACATTTCATCTTCATAAGCTTTTTATTATACACAATAACATAAATAGGAATAAATCATTGGATTTGGAATGTGTAACAAATAGGAATGTGAAAACAGCCTTCCAGTGTCAAACAATGTACAAACATTACTCTGCACAGTGAAGCTTAAACATTCAACTGTAGGAACAAGAAGAAAGACATATTTCTTAGTGGAGGGGGAAAAGTTTTAATTTATTAACGTCCAGTGAGGGCTGACCCCCGAATTAAAAGCATCTTATTAGTGTATCAGTAAGACTGTGGATGCTGGAAATCAGTATCACTGTGTGAATGTATAGTATGAATTAATTCTTTGAAGCCGTTTTTTTGAAAACTTTAAAATTCTCTAACTGTAACCTTCTGATGGAGCAGAAATGCCTTAAATATATAAAGAACCACCTTTCATAATAGCTGCTGAATCCCATGAACTATTTTAGAAGTTTGTACTAAATATCTTTTGAGCAGTCTATTTCACATAGATAACATGGACAGGTTGAACTCTTAAATCCCCCCCATCACCCTTCCTTCCAATAGAGATACTGTAGCTGTTATCTCTAATTCGGAGAAACTCCGATCCGGCTCCACGGGGGGAGCATGCCCAACAAATATGATCTATGGCATACAAATGAGCCCTGTAATTTATTCATAAATCATCATGGCTGCCTTTGCTGGCAGGGCCCTTTTTAATTGTCTTTGATTAACAGTGGCGTGTGCTGGAGATAGGCGCTCGGCTGCGTTCAGGTCCCCTTTTGTTCTCGGGTGGCATCGCAGGCTTCCCAGGGAAATCATGTGTCAGAGTGGAAGGAAATCAGGGGCTCAGCTTGATATCCATACACTGGTGTGTGAGTGTGTGTGTGTGTGTGTGTGTGGATAGACTCACACACACTGCTGATGCACACTCACATTTGGCACCCTTCAATGTGAGAGCATGCAGAGTATATAGAAGGATGCATATGTTTGAGAAACATGCGCATGCAATCTGTTAATTTGCATGTGTAAACACAGCAGAGGAGAGCAGGCTTACGAGAGGGCATGCATACATACATGGAGCCAACACATATGTACATATGCATACACCTGTTAGGATAAAATACTCCTTCTTATACCTTATTCCTTGGTACAGCGTGTTAGACAGCACTCTCCAGCATGATCATCAACACCAATATGAGGAATGCAGTTCATCCTTCAGTAGAGTTCAGCGCACTTTAAGAATCTATAACAAGCCGTTCTGGAGGCAGAAATGTTGCTATCACCCTTCTCCTCAGTTCAACATTCAACTAGAATTGTCTTTCTCCAACACTAGAAGTGTACCCTTGACTATTTAAAGCTCACTCTTATGTGTACGAAACAACCGTTGCACCCACTTATGAACAGCACAGACATATCAACATACGAACCTCATCTCCAGCCCACTGGACTCATGCAAAACAAGCTGCTGCACAAATCCACATCCATACCCTCAAGTATACCTTTGTCCCTCAAGCACTGTATTCTTTTAGCTCTGTTCAATATGCAGCATACACTGTCTTTGTCACTCCATCACGTCAAAGCCAATAAACAAGTGCGCTGAAATAGAGTAGCCAGATACAATGTGCACTATCGATCGAGTGTGTTTCTGTTTGCTGTGTGGCGATGTTCATTATCAATGGGAATGTCATCCTGAATGCTGCTTCAGTCTTAACACTGATGTGGTGTATTTCCTTGTGCTGTGCATCTGAAGACCTGAAAGAAAATATTACATTAATGTAATAGGCAGGTCTTTGGCTTCAACAGTCCTCTTCTCTCTTTCTTTTCTTCTTTTAATGGCACTACTCTGAGTGTAAGAAAGGTACGAGTTGAGCAGCATTGAGGCTGGCAAGGCAGTAAAATTTTATGTAATCATATTACTTAAAAACATTATTATGGGCTAGCTGCCAGGGTTTTACAACTTCTAAAGGATTCTCATTAGTTTTAATAGGAGGACATTATGAGAGCAGCTTAAATGACAGCATTGTATACTCCACATGTATAGTATGTGAATGCACTCACACGTTTCCACATCATAAATTAAGCCTGCTGAGTGCCATTTTTCATAAACATTTAATTGCTACCTACAATGGTGGGAACTAGTGTTAGTAGAAAAGCTAAAGGTAGCTCTGCTGCTGCAGCCAACCATTTAAAGGACAAGATGTATACTGTGAAAGCTGTGGAGTATGGGGATATGTGGAAGAAAGGAAATCATCCAGACTGTAAATCCTGAGTTGGCATAGTATAAGAGGCCAGTACTGTCCTTTGCCAATATAACAGACCTGGAAAGAGACTAGTTTTGCTAACATAGCCTCCAAACATACAGTATATTCCATCCTGTGCTCTCCTTGAGGTGCTTTCAAACAGCTAGGGGTTACCACTTCCTGTACCGTACGCTACAGGTTGTCCATATACTGAAATATCATCATGCAACCAAACAGATGGGGCTGTAGCTTAAAATAGAGGGAATGGCAATGTTACATGATGAAAATAGCATGTTTAGTTAACTGATATTACAAACATTGGTTATCGGTCCAGACCAGATATTCAAAATTTGAAGCTGATGTTGCTGGGTTTTCTTTTTTGTTGTTTCTGTGGTCACACAATGAGCTTCTGCAGCAAAAAAAAAAAAAAAGCTCAACCATAATCAACTCAAACGGCAATGGTAAATAGCCATGCACATTCGCAAGAGCCACCTCTCCTTAACCAGTGTTGGGCAGTAACGCAGTACTTTGTTACATGTTACAGTAATATAATTACTTTTTTCAGTAACGACTAGTGTAAGAGATTACAATTTGAAATTCAGTAATTGTATTGCTCTCTAATTATACTACTTACTATCTTACTGGGATTAATGGAGGGTTGATACCAATATGGTCTCTGCATTCAGCTGACACACTGGAGGAGAACTGAGACTTGTGGTAATTCCAAAAGTGTGTTGTAGCTTAGCAAGCTTGCTAACGTTAGCCACAGGTACACCCAGTGTTAGAAGAAGTATTCAGTTCTGCATGAAATCCTACTTACTTAAAATCTTACTTTAAAATGACATAGCCTAAGTATTAGCAGCAAAATTAACTTTAAGTATTGCAGTAAAAGTAGTGGTTTGGTCCCTCTGACTGATATATTATTATATACGACATCATTAGATTATTAATAGTGAAGCATCAGTGTTAGAGCAGCATGTTACTGTGTCCACCTCTAGCTGCTGGAGGTGGAGCTAGTTTCTACTACTTTATATACAATTAGCTAGTTTAGTCCAGTGGTTCCCAACCTAGGGGTTGGGCTCCTCCAAAGGGTCACCAGTTAAATCTGAGGGGTCATGAGATGATTAATGGGAGAGGAAAGAAGAAAAAAACAAAGTTCTGATACACAAATCTGTTTTCAGTTTTTGGACTTTTTCTCTAATTTTTGATTTTTGAAATATTGGATCATTTGAACATTTATTGAAATGAAACCATGTGAGAAGTTTAGAGGGAAAAATCAGTATTTGGTGGAGCTGTTAACAACTCATAGACATCTGAAATGTGACTCGACTACACACTGCTTTTTGTAAGACGTCAAAAGCCAAAAAGGTTGGAAACCACTGGTTTCATCTTTAACAATGTGTTGTATTTTAAAAGCTTGTTATAGCTTGTAGTGGAGTAGAAAGTACAATATTTCCCTTTGAAATGTAGTGGAGTGGAAGTATAAAGTAGTATCAAATGGAAATACTCATGTGAAGTACCAGTACCTCAAAATTGTATTTAAGTACAGTACTTCAGTAAACGTATTTACTTACTTTCATAGACTGTATAAAAATAATGGACATAGCCAACATGACGTCACCCATTGGTTTGTGGACTCCCGTTTTGAAGCCTCGAGTTCGGCATTTTGACCATTGCCATCTTGGTTTTTTGGAGCCAGAAGTGATGAGAAGTGACCATATTTGGACGATAGCTTGGAGCTGGGGAGGAGCCCTCCAGGGTCCAACTACAGCACCTCACGCATCATGGTAGCAACTTGTCAATCACAAGTTAGCACCGCCCTAAAGCATACCCTGCTTAATTGTCAGTTTTACTCTACTTGGGACCATAATTTACAAAATGAACATCATGCTGTTTTGAAGAAGACTTGAAACTAGCAAATGGGACCATAAACTCAATAGGAAAGTGTCTGCTGAGGTAATAAAACAAGTGAGACGTAGGGTCATTTTCTCATAGATTTATATACAAACAGATTTCTTTTTGGAGTTCCCCCCTGCTTGCCATTAGAAAGAATACAGGTTTAGGACACTTCCGCATTGGCTTCATTTTTCAGACCCAGAGCTACCCGCTTGCTTACTTTCCACCACTGGGTACACCTACATTCAGGAGTCACCTGACGCTAGTTTAGTTCAGAGTTGGAGGGAGTGTGTATCTTGCAGCTGAGGTTGAAACTTCTGGAGTGCTATGTGCAGTCACTGAGGCTATGCTAATGCTAGCTGTTGGATGGTCCTTCCAAACTGTATCCTGCCTGCTTGTTAAACCACAAACGTCTCATTTTCTATTTCTATCTATCTTATATCTCTGTGTTAAATGCAAAAGATGGAGTGTGTCGGTGTGAAGGTTTGAGCTGTTTAAAGGCAACTTTAAAGTCTGTGTAAAGCAATAATAAATATGTGTTCTGTGTTGTGTATGAGTTTTTCACACCACAGAAAAATGATTTATTAACCACCCAGCCAAATGTGACTGATTAAAAAAAATCACCAAGTATATAAAATTAGGTTTCAAAATCATGGAGAAACAAGCAATATTCTGAGCTCTGAAACGCTGGGGGTGTGTCCAATGAAGGTAATTTAAAATAGACCTTGTTTGTAGATGTAAGACAAGCAACATGGATGATATTTCAAAAATAAAGTAACGTTAGGAGTCACTGTTTAATTCGGCACGTACTTTATAGGTAAATGTGGACTTACTTAAGTAAAAAATGTAACTTAAATGAGTAGTTTACAGCAATCCATCACCAATCATTGTGTTAAATTATCAATGAAGTTTGGTGGCAATGTTTCTCGCTTCTTTGAAAAGCATGGGCGAGGGGCTGGATGTAGCAGCCGCAGGAGGCACCAGAGGAGGGTCTGCAATGCAGCCCAAGACAGCGAGAGTGAGACTGGACAGAGAAGTAAAGAGGGCCGCTACACAGGCATGGCACCTCTTGGAGGACCAGAGCTTTAACACCGACTCTACCCGTCAACCGATGCTTCAGCTGGGTTTGAAAATAACTCCTTGAGTGAAACTGTTGACTGAAAATGGCCCCATTCACCAGTAACAGTTAATACTATGACACCGCCGTCTATCAGCCCAGCTCCATCAGCCGGGAGAGAGTATAAACAAACATGGGAGGAGAGGAGGGCTAACGGCTAAGCTAAGGCTAACTTCTCATCAGCCATCTCTACCCAGTATTTTCCTCACCAATGTACAGTCTGTGGTGAACAACATGGATGAATTGTGACTGCAGATCACCACTCATAAAAGGATTTTGGACTGCAACTTCATGATTTTTATGAAAACATGGCTTAACAGCAGCGTGCCCGATAGAGCCATTGAGCTACCGGGGTGCTACATCCTCACATCATGCTAGTCACCCCTCTACATCATGATGCAGCCGTTTTAGGCCCGCCCAACAAATCCTGAACACAGAAATGGTGAAAAACAGTTTAACGGTCTAAATCCACAATTCAGTGCTACATAGTTCACAGTCTTTTCACATGTTTTCAGCAGTTATATAAATTATATTATTTTTTTCTAACATGTATAATGTGTTTCAAAAGAAATCTCTGATTTTCCTTTACATGGACTTCAAGGAGCTGACGGCTGAATAACAAACGTAAAGTAACAAGTAATATAATGTGTTACTTTTGCTGCTGAGTAAATAAGTAAAGTAATATAATTACATTTATAATGAGTAATATGTAATCAGTAATTCATTACAATTTTCAATAACTTGCCTAAGGAACTTTCCTCGTTTTGGGACGTTCTCATTCACTAATGACTCCCAAACGAGGATACCAGTGTAGCAATAATGCTGTAGCCACCACTAACAAATGTTTTATTTCAGTATTGTATATTTGGGCATGAAACAAATTAAAAGAAATATGTTGTCATTGAACATTTAACTCATATGTTTAGTATCAACGTTTTTGTGACTTGCCAAATATGTTAACATTTTCCTCATTATGTTTGCAAAAAACAAAGTTCTGGCTGCATTATGTGACATCACTTCAAAACATTCTAGCCATATACAATATAAAAACATAATTTCTCGGATACAGGGTTGCTTTGCCAACTTAAAGCGGAGGCTGAAGGTGGTGCCACCAGTGAGACCCGAGGTTTTATTCCTGGTTGTGGTGGACTACCTTCCACTCAGTCAGTCACAATTCCAAACAGCACCGTCGCTAATGATTGTGCAGTTGATCAGACTGTCCATTTAGTGATACAAAGCATCTATTGAAATAGAAAGTTTTAGGAAAACAACAACAATTCTGATGTCTATGTTTATGTTGTTAATATCTAACCTGACCATACTCTACCCAAATAATTATATACATTATACTATTCCCCTACAATACAACTTGATCCCTTACTGTGTGCTCAACCTCCTCCTGTTCTCCTCTTTCAATCTGCTTAAAAAAGGACAAAAAAGGCACTTTCAAGAAAAGTACCCACCACCTGAATATCTCTGCAACACTCACCTGTACAAGGTTATGTTGTTGAGGGGAGGTTGAGGGTTATTCAGAGCAGCTTGGCTCTGGCTACAAATGAGGAAGGAGCATTAGTAAAGGTGGGAAAGGTTGCCATCTTAGAGTGAGCATGATTGATGTGGGCACAGCAGCATGCAGCAGCACTCACGCCGAGCCCTCGCCGACTGTCGCCGCAGCGACAGGCAGGAAGAGGAAGTGAGTTGACCTCGGGGTCATCGTGACAAAATGCTTAACAACAGTAGCAAAGCACTCTAGGTTGTGGGTCAGGGTCGTATGCGTGAACATAGAGGAGGCTTGCTGCTGCCTTGTATCATTTGGATTCAGAGGTTGAATGCATAAATGCTGCGCCATTGCAATGATTTCAAACTGCTTCAGCAAGACGGTCATGTCTCGGAGAAACCTTGCATCTACCATTTCAAACGCTGGATTATTCTTATTTTTATTCTTTGTTTTCATGGAGAATTTAGTGCCTTACATTATAAATGCTGTCTTAGATGCTTTACCCAAAGAATAGCATTATTGCCATTCTGGAGGTTAAGCGTCAAGAATGACAGTCTTGTCACAAAAAATGGCTTTGAGCAGCTTCAATTCTAATATATCAACACACAAAATCCCACATTGCCTGAGCCCCTGTATCTACAGCACATGTGAAATCTATACAATGTGCATGTGCATTCATGCCTCTTCTGTATGTTCCCGTGTGTCCTTCAGACCAAACTCAGCATGCTGAGCAATAGGTAGCAGTTAGTTGGATTTTATATTCTGAAGCAAAGCCAGGGGAGGCAGACCCTGACCTCAGCCTCAGTCACCCAGAACCACGGCTGCAGGCCTCATCTCCATAGGAATCAATAGACTACAGTAATAATGGTGATCTATGGGGCCAACATCAAAGAAGGCACTGACCTTTCTAGGTTGGGGGTTGGGGGATGACCACCAAGCTCCACGATCACACGTGTGTGTGCAGAATAAATGTTTTGTCAGAGAACAAAGCTCGTAGCCGTGTGCGCAAGATACACACGTGTATGTACACACACCCTGTGGCCTACATGAATATAAAGCAAAAAACATGCATATATAGAAGCCATCACAGCCAGGCGTTCATTTACACATGAAATAGGGACATGTAAGGTTTCCTCACTTCATGCTAGCCCCCAGCTACGTTTATCAAATATGTCATTTTGTTTGATTTGCCATTTGAAATTATTTATTTTATGTTCTTGGCTTCATTTCCTGGAAAGTCACATTTCAAATATAGCTTTCTTATTTAAATGAAGAAGGAGGCTGGAGTGCCTCAGCTTTAGCTTTAGCATGATAAAGATTAAAGGAACCTTTAAAATCAGTAGAAATGCTTTATGTCCTTAGTCATAATTTTAATGTAATTCTGCACAAACCCCCCCCCCCCCCCATGGCCTTCATGAAACTTTCTGTATGTTACATGTTTATCTTATCTATCTTTACATTTAGACGTTTCCACACCATGTTATATCAACTTTATATTTGCTATGATGAGAGAAAGCTCTAAAATAAATTTCAAATCATCACGGAACACTGAAATCCCAGCTTTTCAAAAAGTAGTGTCAGGTGCATGTAGCTAAGTTAAACAGTGTCTCACAAGTGTGTGTAGATATTTTTCCTATGATATTGAATACTACAAGTCTCACCTGAAAGCCAAACTAATGAAGTTCTTAAGGTTTGTTTTGATTGGACGCAAAGTTAATTTTAGAGCCAGCACAAGTGCAAGTAGTAGAAGAGTTGACGCAAAGATGTAAACGGATGTGAAAAGGTGCAAATTCCACAAAATAATCCAAACTCAAAGTCCAATACTCCTTGAGTTAAAATTAATTTGATTCTTCAAACTGCTGTCCCCAACATTTTTACTATTTCAAGCCAAATTTCCAGAGGCTTTAAAACATATTTATCTTATACTGGCCCTTCATGCAGCCCCTCAGATCAGCCTCTGTATGAAACAGGCTGTTTTAGCTCTTGTCTCTTTAAGGCCCGCTTCCTCATGAGCCCATTCTGTTCTGATTGGCCAGCTCTCTGAAGCTGCCTCTCACCATCCATTGGCTTCGGAGGCTACATCAAACAAACCATGAAACAAACTATAGTAGTAGGATTCACTACTTTTCTCATTCTTTACTCAAAATATCATCTTCTCTAATATATCCATACATGCTCGAGCCAACTTCAGTTCGTCGGCAAGGTAGAGGAACATCGCAAATGAAGCATTCAGAGCAAGTTGAAGCCCTGGCTTTTGACTTGCAGGAAGCATTTTTAAATACGTCAAGCTCAAGTTGTGGAACTTTGAACATGTTTTGCATAGATATCCAACATCATATGAGTATACAAATAACAGAAAACCACAAAGAGCATAGTATGTTCCCTTTAAATGATCAGTATTGGCCCTGACTATCAGTCTGATGTCTCCACAACAGATTGTGTCAGACCTGCCTTTGCAGCTTCCGTCTTCTTTGGTGCTTGATTAACACTCTAAAGAAGAAGTCATTTGCATGGATGAATTCATTTCCAGGGCAAAAATATGTAAAAGGATTCTAAATTTGTTGATTAAATGGATTAATTAGTTAACAAAAATCTTTTGGCAATATTCTCTTCTTGAACACACACACACACACACATAAACACACACACACACACACACACACCTCGTCAGACAGCTCAGTACAGCAGTTCCTCGCCTCTCGCCTCCAGGCCTCCATCAACACCCAAACCCCTAGGCGCCTCCTCAGCCCTCCCCCAGCCCAGGGCCTCTCTCTGGGGTCATTATGGGCTCTGACATGCCCCGCTGGCTCCATGAATGTTAATGCCCAGTGGAGGGAGCTAGGGGTCCAAACACACACACACACACACACACACACACACACACACACACAGGCTCATGCAATTACATACACACGCTTCTGTGTTTTTATGGAGTACGTTCACAATCTGAACAAACGGTGTACAAAAATACAAACACTGCACATTCATGTAGACACACACACACAGACATACAGTATAAATAGATACACAGTTCCAGAGGGCCACCGCAGTCACGCACATGTGGACAGACACACACACTCACACAGTCTTGCTATCTGATCAGAGATCACACAGATGGCAGATAGCCTGTCCGTGTCGTGCAGCCAGCCCCGGGCTCAGCTAAGATCCACGTTAGCAGAGAGATGGAGAGATGGAAGGAGGAGGAGGAGGAGGGATAGAGAGAGTAAGAGAGATGATGTATCAGCAGGAGGAGTCCTCCACCTCCCTCCCTCTGTCCTCCTCATGTCTGGGCTAGAGATACTTCATGCCTCCTCCTTCTTCCTCCTCTGCTCCTCTTCTTGTCATCTCCCGATGTGTCCTTATCCCTCCACCTTCTCCTCCTCTCCTCCTCTTTTCCTCTTCTTCCTCCTCCTCTCCACCCCAGCTTTGATCCCACTGCTCAAGCCAGTGCTCCACTTTTCACCTTCCTACTCCTGTTACTTTCCTACTTTAGCATCTTTCATTTCATAATTTTACTGGATCAGTCTGAAAAGATTGACATTTTTGGAGCAAATCTACTTTGCAGAAATAATCACCTTTAGACATATTGAATATTGGTCCACTATATCCATGCTGTAGCTTTTTTAAAGGATAATCTGCCCCAATATGTACATTTGAACCAGTTTCATGCTCTGTGCCGTTCCTATGTCTGACTTCCTGCCCAGCTTGATCTGCTCTGTGCAGCTTGACAGTAGCGCCCTGCCTTTTGAAAGTCGGAACAAACTTTTAAATTTGATCTAATATGAGTGAAGATTCTGCAGCTTGATTGCTTGTTTCTCATCTCAAATTTGTTCAGAAACATATTTTGGTGGACTTCTAACTTCTGTTTGGAGTAACAGGATGGTGTCCCACCTTCAAAGAATGATCGACGTGATAACTGAAGATTTCGTTTTCATTGTTGCCCCCAAAAGAGCGTGGTGACATGTAAATATAAATGCAATAGCAAACTGTTTTAAACAACCTTAGCATCCAAAGCTATGGAGCGGACAGCCGTTAATGGGCATGCACGCGGAGCAGACGTCAGCTCATCGGCAAGGTAGAAAAAAACATTGCAAATGATGCGTTCAGAGCAGGTTGAAGCCCTGACCTTTGACTTGCAGGCATTTCTACATACGTTAACGTCCAGTTTTGGAACTTTGACCATGTTTAACATAGATAAACATGGTCAAAGTTCAACATAATAACAGAAAATCACACAAAGCATTATATATCTCCTTTAAGTTACAAAAGCATGATGTTCTAGTACAAGGAAAATCAGGTAAGAATCCCCATTTATATAACTTATACAATATGTTTTAAAATCTCCGCTGTTTGCCCAGTGAGCGTATCCAGTCTATACTGGTTCCACTGGGATTAGGTCAAAGAGGACGATTGTCATTTAGAAGCCCTCAGTGAAGCCACATATCATTGCATGTCAATATATCAACCAAACAGATCAATTTGCCAATATGTGCTCACTTTTCTGAATTCACATTTTATTCAAGATATATATTTTTTATTTATCCTTTCCCACCTCTTTACTTTGTCCTCTTCTCATTTTAACCATTGTCCAACTGCTTCTTTCTTCTCATTCTCTCATCTTCTTTTTACCACTATCCTTCTCTTGCTCCCTCTTGTCCTGTATGTTCCGCTCCTCTCCTCTGCACCTCCTCCTTCTTCTTTTTTATTTATTTATCCTCCTCTTCGGTTTCCTCTGTATGTCTCTTTTTCTTCCTCATTGTCCTCCTCCTTCTTCCCCTCTCCCTCCCTCCCACCCACCCTCCTACTCGTTGAGTATTCTGGAGTAGAGACGATCAGGCGCTCCACTGGAATAAGAATTCCTGCATTATTTGATCATCAGAGTTTATTGTAATCCTTGACCCTGGCCCTGCATTTCAAACACAGATTGTGGATTAGGGTGCTTAGATGGCCTGTGTGTGTGTGTGTGTGTGTGTGTGTGTGTGTGTGTGTGTGTGTGTGTGTGTGTGTGTGTGTGTGTGTGTGTGTTTGTTGCTCAACAATAGCTCAAAATTATCGTAATGGAACGGGCACCCTTGTCCTGCAGTGTGTGTGTGTGTGTGTCTTTGTGCATGTGCGTGATTGGATAAATTTCACAACTTGTCTTTTATGGTACATGAGTCAGAGGGCAGATTAGTGTGAGTCTTGTTCATTCAAATTTCCCTGTACACACACACACACAAACACTCACACTACTACAAAATTTACAATGCAGGGAAAGCGTGAGTAGAACTGTGTGTGTTTGTGTGTGCGTGTAAATAAGAGATGGCCATCCTCTGGTTGACCCTGGTGTTGATGATGGTGATAGATTCAGCTAGTAATGGCAGAGAAAATAGGCACACACACTCACACATGAACACACAGACATACACTGGCTTTAGTATTTGACCTTACTACATCACAGCAACCTGATGCGTTGTTTTGTTTGTTTGTTTGTTTTATTTGAAACACTTCAAGACTATTATCCTCTGTTTTATGCACATATGGTTGTGTGTTGGGCTCTCAATGCTGCCAAAAAACAGGCGACAGGCACTTAATACTGTGCCTGAATGCATCCTGTGTAAACACTAATGTAGGACTGAAGCCGCTGCTTTAAAGGATGAGGCTGGCAATATTTAATAGTCAATAAATTCCATGTACAGACTTGAACCAACAATAAATCTGATATATCTTATTCCTTTGTGTCATAGAGTTTTATTGTTGTCCAAAAACTATTAAAAACACATCCATGAGTGACACTGTTGCACTGGCTGACATGTTCCTTTATAAGCATGAACACACACACTGTAGATTATATTGACTCAATCCCACACACACCGTCCTGCTGCCAGAAATACTCATTAAAGCACCAAATGTGGATTAATCCGCCACTGAAAATAGTCCCCAACAAATGCGTTATTTTCTCCTGTTTGAGTAACGTTTGCTAAAATCCACAGTGCCCAGCTGTTTTAGGAAATTAGTTAGCCTTTTTAAAAAATGAAACTATGTATATATGAGGTGTTTTGTTTTTTTTTAGATTAATTTCTTCAGAAGGAACCGAAGGGCTCAAAGCTGAAAGGCACAGACAGTGTAGAGAAAGAAGAAAAATACTGCAGAGTGCAAGCCTTGTCTTCTAAGAGTAGTGTATGATACTGATGCTGCATGATTATGTATTTCTTTGAAAGGTCTTGCATGGCTGTATGGATGCATGTGATCATTTGAAATAAATATACAGAAAATCAAATGCAGATTCAGAAGATCCAAGTCTAAAATCACAGATCAGTAGCATTTAATATAAACTACTAGGGATGTGCAGAAAGCCCAGTATTTGTATTTGTATCTGTATTTGTATTCGAATAAAAGTGGAAAAGAGGCTCAAAATCCTGTTTTTGTTTTTATTACGCTTTTAATTTTAGAAAAGTGTTACAATAAGTATTCATAAATAAACTACCTTATGAAGGAGGTCCCCACACTGGGTCTTGAACTGGAGTCTCCCAGATCATAGATGACTGCGCTGACTACTGAGCTAAAACTTTACTCATCGCCTCATTGCAGACAGACCTCTAACTAACAAATATTTTTTAAAATATTTGTATGAAACAAATATTCGTAAAAAAAAACCTATTATTTGTGCTTTGCTGAATAATGTATTTGTATTTGGGCACACCCCTATAAACTACAATGACAAGCTGTTTTAGGAAATAAACATAATAACATTTTTATTTAAAAAAAACACGATATTTGTCACATATTTTCAAAGATGTACGTTTTCAGTAGGAACCAATGGACTTGTGGCTGAATACCACAGGCAGAGTAGGGAAGTCAGAAAGTATTAAGAGAAAGTTGCACCGTGAAGTCGGTGGTGCTAGAAGCTTGGTGGTGCAGTCCTACTTACAGGGCTAATTGGTGAACTACTGTATGTACAGTAAGCAAACTATCTGCTAACACACTAGCCAGCTGGGAAAACTTATCAGTCACGACAACACTCCAAACTGCTGCGGCTGGCTTGCTGACTAGCAAGATAGTTGAGACAGTTGGTTTTAGTCTTGTCGTGGGATTTATTGACAGCAAGAATAATGCCAGACTTATCCTTAATTTAGAGGATTAAACATTGGGTAAAATGACAAAATGAGAGTGAAAAAGTGAAACCAGAAGGAAAATATATCCCTACCATCTGACTTCTCCAGCCCTCATAAAACACACCAAACGAGCTGAGCAGAGAGAAAACAGCTCCATCTGCACACACACACACTCACACACACACACACCTTATTGACACGTCTGACAACCAATAGCAGGACATTTTTATCAGCTTGTACACCAGTCTTACTTTCCCAATAACTTTGACAGCTTTCCATTGAAATGTGCAAGACAGAGAGAAGGAGAGAAAAACAAAAGAGGGAGGGAGTCGCGGTAAAAAAATAAAAAAAAAAACAACACACACACATCCAGACCGAATAGTGCAACGGTAAGCCAATTGAGTGAAAGAAAAATCACTCCTACATGCATAGTGGCAGGCAACGGAAATTTCCCCGCAACCCCAGTGACTGGCTATTAATAAATGGAGTAAGAGCCTAATGAGAACAGAATCCTCTGGAGGCAACTCTTCTTTTTCTCTTGGCTGCCCTCTCTCTCTCTCATCATTCCCTCTTTCACAATCATAGGTGTTAATAAAGTGAGCTCCATTTAGACGTCATTTCAACACCCCCCTCAGTACTGTTGTCGTATTCAACCGTAATACTGCAGGACAGTGTGTTTGATACAGTTTCCATGACCATTATTGTTATTCTTACAATAATCTCATTTGGAAGGATATTTCTGCCAAGTTTAAATTTAAATCATTTACTTCCATTACTAATTTGAATACCAAAATGAATTCTCTGTCGCAACTGGTTTGTAATAACACATCCGTACCTAAACTTACAATATCAAAAGTAAAAGTTCTCCTGATGCAGAACGACCCCTTTCAGAGTGTTTTTCACTGGTGCAAATGTTGTAGCAGGTCAAGATGGAGTCAATTTTGTTTGCTTCTTATGGGTTCTATAATCTATACATTTATGTGCAAATTAATGAAAACACTTAATTAAAAGTCAAAATTCTGCATTCAAAATGTTACTTAGTTACTTAGAACAAAAGTAGTGGTGACAAAATGTACTTAAATATCCAAGTATTACACAGTCTTGTATTCTATTGTATTGTATATTGTTATAATGTGATATTATTTTATAAGCTAATCATACTGTATGTTTGTAAAATCTCAATCTGCAAAATAGCTAGTAACTACAGCTGTCAGATCAACATACTGGAGTAAAAAGTACAGGAATTCCCTCTGAAATATAGCATAATAGTAGCATAAAACATTTTATAGAGATACAATACAAGTACTTCAAAATCATACTTACATACCGTACTTGAGTAAATGTACTTATTTTCCACCTGGCTGTGCCAAAACCTATAGTTTCAAGGTCTTTTGGTATATAAGCGTTGAGTTTAAATGTTACATTTTCTTATATGAATGTGTTTAATCAAATTACTACACTGTAAATTTAGATCCAGGTTTAGGCACAGAAAGATAACATATTTCATTTAGTGTCAGAGACCTGTTGTGAATGTCTTTCATGGACTGTATTCTTTACAGATGAATGCTGGAGATGGAAGCTGAGCTTTAGAAATAAATGCTGGCTGACTTCAACTCTATAGACTGGTACAGTTACTCTGTTATTTATCGGAGTGTTCTCTGGTGGCTTCAATTTCTTTCTTCATATTTACTCACATCACCAGTGTCAAATTAGGGCCTTCTCTGTACTCTTTGCTTCTGCCTGTACAAAGCTTGTCAAAAGAGCGTTCATGAGGTCAGTTATGGTTGCTTGGAAGAACTGAAAAAAATTACAGATTTACAGAATTACAGAAATTATTTTGATGTAAAATCATAGATATTTTAAAGAAGTGCAATTCTTTACAATGTAAAGTTTTTTTTGTTGAGAAAGTTGTGTTTTATGGCCTTGTTTTCATGCTTGTCTTTGTCTTTTCCTCTCTTCCTTTTTTTCTCCCTCCTTTGTGTTGAGTCTGTGCTGGTTTGTGTAACATAACAGTGCTGATACCCTAACCCTAATTCAGGACTCTCTTGATTTACAGTATTTAATTTAATGGCTATTTTATAAGGACAAGCACAGAGCATCAACCTCTGGAACTTAGCACAGCATTTAAGGCCTAAGTTAGTTTGAACTGCCAGTCCATTTAAGGGCTTTTCTACAAATACATGTACTTTAACAGAAAAGAACATACAGACAACGCAAAGCACAAATGGTAATACAAGAAAAATCACACGTGATAATAGTTCCCTATCTGGAAGGTGGGGGTCCTTAAGGGGTCTCAAGATTATTGTAGGGGTAGAAAAAAATAATACAACAATAATAACGCATATTGTTTCTTTTTCTTCAATCTTTGTTGGGGTTTTTTTTTGGGGGGGGGTTGTCTTTTTGGGGGTTTTTTTGTCCCTGTGTATAGTTTTCCTCAGGCCTTAAAATAATTATTCAAATGAAACAGTCTGAGACAAGAAATTCAGTTGAGGTCGTCACAACTCATAGATGAGGAGTCCAGAGTAGACACAAGCAAAAAAAAAGACCTGTTTAAGAACTGTTTCAACTTGAGTTTCTATTGGAAAGGTTTAATATTAACATATCATAAAGTGATCAACACGCAACATGTCTAGTTTAGAAAAAAAAAAAAATCTTTAGCAAGTTCTACTTACCACCTTTTTCCAGAGCTTTCATCCACATCTAAAATATTTTATTTTTCTTGAGTATTATTACTTTCGGTCTCAAATTTCATTCACTGATTTTTATCATCTTAAGAGGCATGATTATTATAGAAGGTAAGCAAGAAGTTGCACCTTGAAGAGATCTTCAAGAGATGTATTTTTCAAAGCAGCATCCTGGCTACAACTGCTAATAATAATGATGATAACTGGAAGATACACAGATGCTCAAAGGAATGATAGAGGATCAGTTTGAACTTCATATCTGTCTGGTAGATGGACGGTGATCTTTATAAAAAAAAAAATCTGATAGCTCTGTTTTTTAAATTATGACTCTTTCCTTCTGTAAAATATATCCAACACTATAGCTATAGATATATATATATATAACCATATATAATGAAATAAATGATGTGCACAGACTTAGCTTTAGTTGTGCAGTATACTTCATACACTCCTGTGCAGACCTGTGATGTGTCATTGTGTTCATGCACCAAAGCCCTGTGCTGTAACACACAACACTGCCATCTAGTGGAAGCTTAGAGAATCTGATGTGGTAACATACACACACACACACACACACAAACACACACTCTGGTGACAGTATAACCATCCTTTTCAGGAGATTTTGTCCCTGGGAGCCATACAGCCTGCTAATGTTAGGACAATGGTTCTCAAAGTGGGGTCTGGGGACCTGCAGGGGGGTTCTTGAGGAGGATTCCACAGGGTCTTCTGCAAAATGACAAAATAGGCAATTTCATGATCATTTAATTCATTATAGTAGTGTTAGAGAAACCTTATTACAATATGCAGGCTTTTACATTCTCTAATTGTCATCATCAAGTGTGGACACATTTGTTATTCAGTGTAAGGATTCCTGTATGGGTCTGTGGGGCGAAATATCACGGGAGGTCCAGGGATGTAATGTTTAGATGTCTCTTTGCAAATGTTTCAGAAATCTTAATGCTACAGCAGCCAGTTAGAGCATCACTCCAAAAAAACCATCAATATTGCTGTGCTATAGAACATAAATGCCACGCAAATATGCAAAGCTGCATTTTTAATTGCTGTGTGTGTGTGTGTGTGTGTGTGTGTGTGTGTGTGTGTGTGTGTGTGTGTGTGTGTGTGTGTGTGTGTGTGTGTGCATAGTGTATAGTGCTTTCTGAACTGTATGCTTTCTGAATTGTGACTAACAGGGAGTGTGTAGGGGCTGGAGTTAATGAGGTTGGGTGAGCGATGGGGGGGCCCGGCGCTGGTCTTCAGGGGCTGATAGGGCCCATTGGTTCTTCTCTCTCACAGCAAGAAGGAGAGAAACACAGAGAGGAAAAAACACACAGAGAATTTTATTTGAATCCAAATCTGATTTATTTGTATGATAGAACTGAAGATGCAGAGACAAAGCAATATGGTATAATTTGAGTCCATTAATATCAAGGAAGAAGCACACAAGAGGGCTGAAAGAACAAGAGTGGACGAGAGCGTCAGGAATCTAAGTTAGTAGAATAGAAGACAGAAGAAACTGAGGTGGAAAAAACAGAAAAGTGTCTGTCTGAAATCTCAGTATTCCTCCATCAGCTGTAGAGTGAGCGAGTGATTTGGGGACTCGTGCACAAATGCAGATTTACTGCATAACTTCTGCAGTCTCTGAGAGAGTAAGTAAGGTCTGGTGCTGTATATCATTCTAGTGTTCAACCCCTAGGTGAACAATGGTAATGTAGATTTTGGATGAACACAAAATGTATGCGGTGTATTTACTTTCTTATTGTAATTTTTTGCCATCATGCCAGCAATGTAAAAATATGTGTATAAAGATTTTTTTTTTTAAAAGTTAAAAAATAGTTTATTGGGTGATAAAACTGTCATAGAACACATCACATCTGTGATTTTAGACTTGACTCTTCTGAATCTGCATTTGAATTTCTGTATATTTATTACAAAATGATCACATGGAGCCATAAAACCATGCAAGAGCTTTAAAACTCTTACATAATCATGCAGCATCAGCAGTGTAGAACACATCTTTATATAAACATCTCACATATACATAGTTTCATTATTTTTCAAAAGCTAATTAATTTCCTAACGCAGCTGGGCACTGTAGTTTTTAGCAAACGTTACTCAAACTGGAGGAAATAGTGCATTTGTCGGGGACTATTTTCAGCAGCGGATTAATCTAGATTCGGTGTTCTAGTGAGTATTTCTAGTAGCAGGATGGTGTGTTTGTGTGTGTGGGATTGAGTCCAAATAAACTACAGTGTGTGTGTTCATGGTAATGAAGGAACAGCGTGGTTCATTGATGTGTTTTTAATAGTTTTTGGACAACAATAACACAGGAATAAGATACACACAATATTTGTTAGTACATGGGTTCATTGTTGGTTTGGATGCACATGAGATTTGCTGATGAGAAGAAAAACATAGGATTTTTTGTCCTTTCTTTTCTTATCATTATCTATACTACTAATGTGCACCTCATAAGTAACTATAATGAATTATATTATCTTTATACTGGTTTATTGTGTATTTCTTAACTGTTAGAGTGACAAACTTTACAGAATGAGTCTAAATCAGGCATCATTGCAGGTTTACATTGTGTCTTTATATTGATATTCACAGCATTGGTGATGATTGATTATTTTAACATGAATCCGCCTTTATTGACTGATAACTCTCACAAGCAGTTTGGGTTTCATCAAAGTGAAATCGACACCCGCTCTCACGTCCTGCTCTTACTATCTCGTTCCTCTCCTCCTCCCTCTACTTCATCTCTCCCTCTCTCGTGCCGTGATATTTCTCTTCTATTTAAAGGCCACTAAAGATCAAGCTTTAGAAAGACATTTCAATTTACTTACTGGCCTTTGGAAAGCACCTCCGGTTAGATTTGGATGCTGTGGTACAGTTAATGGTGTATATCTGTTAAATGGCAAGCGTGAGCCGCAGCATCGATCACGTCTGAGAGAGAAGATGGCAGTAGATATAACAGCAGGTACAGAACATTATCCCTCTGTCAAGGAGAATGGAGACTTCTAGTGGATGTGGATTATCTGTTTTAGTGCAAGCATCTTGTCCCGTGACCCCTTAAAACAAAAAAAAAAAGGTTTCCTACTCCCAACTCTCCTACATGGGGGATGCATGTACAGAACAGCCAACTGTGACTCTTTCCTTAGATTAATCATCAGAGAAAGCCTGCAGGCTGCAAGCATCAATTATTTTAGAGGAAAAGGGCTTTACAGTAAAGATTATAAAAGCATGAGAATATCTTAGCATACTAGAAATCAGCATTTTTCTCCCTGCTTAAATGCTTTTGCTACCCTCAGGTGTGCTGACCCCTCGGTTGACAAGCAACATGTTAATGGATACGCAGCAGAACAGGCGGCAGTTCCTGAGTCACTTTCACTTTCCATATTTATGGAGGCTGGCAGTGGCCTGAGGGAGGAAACATTGAGGTTTCCAGAGGCCACAGCGAGATACTGCAGCTACACCACAACAACTTCCTTCCCTTGTTTTCAGTCATTTGTATCCACATTTTCATTATCGTGCGGTCGTGTTTATGCTTATGCAGTTTTCTTAAGATTTGTGCAGCATATTTCAAACTACCTTCACCCATTCATTCATTTAGTTGACAGTGGTTATTCCTTCCGTTGATTTAGACTGATATTTAAATAAAAAATGTGTTTCAGATCTCTGAAACAACATTTAATTCCAACTGGTCTGCTGTTGTGCTCTCCCTGGGTTATAAAAGCAAACCTGTGCCAGTCACAGCTTTGCAGGCAGGATTGAGAATGTAGACTTCATCCTCCTGTGCCAGAGCCGGAAAAATAGCCAGCAGAGAAACGGTGACAAGCGCCATGAGAGCGACGCAGCTGTACAGGTTGCCGTTATGTCGACCTACAGAAATAGCTAATTCGTAAATGAACATATTTCTTATATCATCATGAAAAATATGAACTGTTCCATGCATCCACTGCCACAGTTTTTGTGTCAACTGTGAATGAAGATGACAGGACGGAAACTTCGGTAACACTTCCTATGAAGCCCATGTCTATAATGCATTATAAACATACTTATAATAATCCTTTTTTGCAAGGATCACAGTGTATTATAATTCTCATAGTTGTAATACATTATAATTACTTTATAATGCATTATAATCACTGTTATAATGCATAATGTGATTATAAGTTATTCTAAGTGGTCATTGGTCATTGTTTGCTTCAAGTTAAGTAAAGCAGGTCAGTGAATGTAGTGAAGGGGGGCTCCCACAGTGGGTCTCAAACCCCGGTTTCCCAGGCCACAGACAACTGCACTAACCACTCAACCAACAGCTTGTCCCGCTAGCCAAGAGCCAGCGAGTCAAATCATCCATGGTCGTTACTCTCTAGAGGGCACGGACCTGCACCGTGACATTACCGTCTCCTTCGGGAAGCGCATCCCTGCGCTTCAGCCTACCAGCTCCCTCACACGGTGTCAGGCTCCTCATTCACTTCCATTCATTTTAATACTTGGTAGACTGGTAGGCTCCACAAGCGCAGAGGCATGAGGGAGCTGGTAGGCTGAAGCGTGGGAACGCACTTCCTGAAGAAGGGGATAATGTCACAGTGTTTTCACTATAATTCCATCCATCCAAGTAACACAGTGACAGAATGTATGACTATTTACTTTCTGTATTTAAACATCCAAAAGCAACAATCTTATCAGATGGGGGACCTTGGGACAAAATCTTATCAAGTGGGGGTTTGTGGTCTAATTTGTGTCAGTTTAGGAGTCCTTGATGTTAAAGAGTTTTCTCTAGAGAGTAACTACCACAGATGATTTGACTCTTGGCTAGCGGGATGAGCTGCTGGTTGAGTGGTTGGTGTAGTTGTCTGAGGTCTGAGAGACGGGGTCATGTCCTGGTGTCCCAACTGTACTGTGCTACATTTACTGTCCCGCTACACTTTACTTAAAGCAAACAGTGAGCACTTATAGTGACTCATAACCAGCTTGTAATGTATTATATCTGCCTGTACCTCAGGAACTGTCAAATTGGCTTCAGTCATCTTATTTTTTTCCCGCAAAGACCCGCCCTACTCTGCCTGTTTCATATCTCATGTCAAACTCAATCTGAGATGAAACTATCCCATTTGTTCCTTTTCTGCAAAACACTTACTGAGTGGCATCGCACACACAGTTCAGACAAAGCGCAACCCCTGGAGGGGTGGCACTGCTCACCCACTCATGTCTGCTCTGCACCCATGGGTGTCTGGGCAGCACTTGCCCTCACCCTTCAGAGACCCGTCGCTGTCATCCAGCACAGTGAATAACTCCGAGGAAAAAAAAAGAAAGAACATGGCCTCCAGAAAATGCAGGTGTGTGTATGTGTGTGTGTGTGTGTGTGTGTGTGTTGGTGTCTATTTTACAAGCGACCACATCTGTTTTCTTTGATCTCTCTATCTTCCTCTCTCCTCTGTCTCACACACACATGCTAGTGAGCAAGAGGATCCAATCAAGGGCGCTCCAGCTAAAGAGGGGAGGGTGGTGATGGGGTGGGGGGGTCGGGGGGGGGAGCGTGGGGTGTAAGGGGTGTAATTTCAGTTTCATATGTTTCCCCCCCGACTTGACAATACTTGAAAAACAATGAGAGTGACCCAGTTGCAGGATTCCAATTAGTATTAGATATGCAACAGTTGAGATTAGAATGCGCCTCTTCCCTCGGTGGGAGGGGGGAGAGAGGGGTGGTGGGGGTGGGGGGGGGGGTGTGTGGTGGTGGTGGGGGGCGCTCGCTGCTCTGATTACCAGCCCGAGCCCAAGTGTCGGGTCGTGATAAAGACTTGCGTGTGTGTATGTGTGTGGGTGTCTGTGTGTGTGTTGCAAGAAAAGGGGGAGGGTGTGTGGAGAGATAAGGCATCGGGGGGACACAGCTGAGCATTGGTACACTACCTTACCTACACACACTCACACACACACACACACACACACACACACAGATCTCAGTCTGTCCCGTCTGTCCGCCGAGGGAATATTTATTTCTAAAATAGCTTGACTCCTCCCCGACGGGAGTGGAGGTTATTTTAATCAGTGGAGAGGGAATAGAAGAAGATAGGGTGCTGCTGTGTGTGTGTGTGTGTGTGTGTGTGTGTGTGGGTAGGGGGACTTTCTGAATTGGGTAAAGCGAGCATAGTTTGCTTTTTTTTTTTTTAGCTGGGACGTTCTTAGAAATGAGAGACAGACTGTCTGTGTGACCTTGTTGTGTGGTTGGTGTTTGGTTGTAGGATTTAACAGAATGCAGTTGTGAAGGTCAAAACAAATGTTTTTGGATCGGAAGATTATTTCATTAAGTGGTCATTGTTTCCCCCAGAATTGTTCTTTTTGCCAAAGTGGAAAAGCCCCTTAAACTGCATTCAGATGGTCATGTGACAGTGCTACTGCTATCACTACATTTGATCTCCAGCTTTCATAAGTGGACATATGTTGTTATCATTTTAAAGATTAGGGCTGGATATGAAAAGGCAATACCTTTAGGGTACCAACTTAAATGTGTCTGTAACACAAAGTCAACCTTTAATATTCTCAAGTACCAAAATTTGTCATTGAATGCTTGGTCAAATTTGTAATATTGTTCAGTGATTCTTTGATCGATGGTTCCAGACTTAGATAAAAATTATGCAAATATCAGACTATTTTATTTAGGCAAAGTTACACAGTTGCCTGAAATAGGACAATGTGTAACATTTGGCTTCTTTTTCTAAATGAAAAAAAGTTTATTTGGTCATTTTAGCATCTGTACAAAAACTCATATCAAACAATACCCACCCAGAGTAAAGATGTGATCATATCATCATAACATATAAACTCTATCCAGGTCAGAATCACCTGCCAACAGCAGCAAACTCAAGCAGTTTGTTAAGGGATCTAATCAGGAAACAGGCTCAAATGAAACTGGTAAGAAAAAGAAGCTCATCCTGTTATTGGTGATCTGTTTAACAGGCTGAGATCTATTTTCAGCTGGCAGACTCTGTCAGGTTGGATAGTGGATGATACCCCTGCCTGTAGCATCACTGTCTTTCACACAAACACCAATGACAGGTGAGGATTGGTAGAAGAGCCTCCCCAGCTACTGTTATAAAGTATCACAAAAGCATGCAACTATCATTTCTTGCATCATTAGCTGAGCTGTATCACAATTTCCACTATGCTGTCAAAAGAAGGTTGGTTGTACCTGAATTTTTATCAGCTTTTCTTGTAAACTTGTCCTAAAGACTAAATCTGATCCATCATCATTGGCCTCATGTATTTGTCTAATCTCACTTCATGTAATTGGTCCACAGCATTACAGCGCAAAGAGTTGGCTCATGTCTTCCTCAAACTTTTTTCCACTCATCAGGCTCATTGCAGTGAGCTGACTGCAGCTCAGGCCCTGGATCATGTTACTCACTGAGTCTTATGACAGCACATCCAACCCAACAATGACAGTTTAGGGTCACACTGTTTGTCTATGTTCCTCTTTTATAAGTCCATAACTTGGCCTGAACCCCTCCAGCCCCAAAGCAATCAGATTAGGCTATCATGCCATCCTTAGACCCTCAAACTCCGCAACAAATCTATATGTTCAATTGGAAGTGTCACCGGCCGGTCTTAGCAGCGACTAAGCTCTCTGAACGCGAGCCGGAGCGACGTCTCAAAAGGGAGCCCTTCAGATGGCTCCAGCTGTTAATATACGCCTGCTTCCCCCGATGAGATTCTGAGAGGATAAATAGAGATGGGGAGGATTAGTTAGCGGGGCTACGAGGACAGGATCCAAATTAGCGCCAGCCTCAATCACCCGGCCCGAAAACCCCCCTGTCCGTTCACGCGGCTCGCTCGTACGGTTTGGTTTTCTTGCACTGTCGTTTATGTTCAAGGCTGATTGGCAAGGAAATTCTGATGCAGCGACATGGTCAATTTGGCTGCTAATTCGCGCTCAGAAAACCCCAATGACAGACCCCCTCCCCTCCCTTCACCACTGCACCCCTGTATGCCTCTGTCAGATTACAGCCTAGTCCTCATCTGAACTTCTCATTTACATCTAAAGTAATCATTTTATCTACTTGTGCCTATAGAGTCATCGAGTCATTTCAGGGTGGCGTGCATGCAGTTTAATGTAAATACTCGGATTTGTGCTTTTGTGCTGCTCCCCTGTTGAATATTTGAACAATGCTGTAGAGTGTGTAATGTTAGTAGTGTTCTAGCTGTGATAGAGCCTGTAGTTTCAAATACTTACAGCAGTTTGCATCAATATCGGCGAATTTTGGGAGACTGTAATAACTAGTTCCAGTACAGGAAGAAGCTGTTCTGAGTGAGTGTGACAAATTGTTTAGCATTTTGATTGAATGCTATTCATGCTTTTTTTTTTGTTGATTTTCATCAGTCACAAATCAGACTTGATACCTTAAAGCCTCAGTATGCCTCCAGCGAACAAGGTCAGACTATGTGTTGTCCAACCATGTTGAAACGTTTGCACTGGAAGGTAAAGAGCCTGCTGTCAAAGCCTCCTTCCTGACCTCTCTCCAAGAACTCTGTGTCTTTGTAGTGAAGACACAGTGAATTGTATGAATGAGGATAACGGCATCTGTTTTTAGACCCTTTAAAGGCATTCACAGTCTTTTTTTATACTACCACTAGGGGGTGCGAAAGTCAGAAATTTTCAAATAATTTCTCCTATTTAGCCCTTTGAACCTGATTTTTTATGGTATGTTGAAAATGTGCGGAGATATAGGCAACTGTCCCAGAACATGTAATAACAGTAAATGGAATGCCTACAAGACATGTAATGCCATATGTCTGTAAATAAAGGGAGTGGAAACTGAGCCAATCAGCCAAAGGTTAAAGGTTAAGGAATGTGAGAGTATAAAAATTACACAAATTTCAGCTGCTTATGCCTCAGGCAGGCAATGACTACAACTCCCAAAACAAACTGTGTCCAATATAAAAAGCCTTGTTACATGTGCTAGCAGACACAGAACAGCCAAGTGTAACTTTTTCATCCTGTTCTTAAATACTGAATTCAGTTTTTAGCCGTGTTACTTACAGATTCTGTCTTCTTTTTATGCTTCAGTCGTTTTTACAGCAAACACTTCCTTTTCCATCCTGATGTTCATCATCAGAAAATAAAGTGAAACTCACAGACAAAACAAATGACACAACAACAAGAACAAAAAAGAATCATGACCACACACTTCTGTCTCACTTCTTTGTTGTTTTTGTCTATCTCAGCACGGTCCTGTGTTCCT
Organism: Thunnus thynnus; assembly: GCF_963924715.1. Lineage (NCBI taxonomy): Eukaryota > Metazoa > Chordata > Actinopteri > Scombriformes > Scombridae > Thunnus > Thunnus thynnus. The sequence continues at coordinate 2,818,172 of NC_089523.1, forward strand.
CGCCGTGAACTGAAAATGGTATTTGGGAGACAAACAACTTCATTCCGCCGTGCATCAGTAATTAGCTGTGGAATTAGCGGGCTTGACGTGCCTCCACAGATCAGCCGGCCCTCCAGGGAGGCCTGCGGGTCCAGGCAAGCCGCATTTCCAATTATTGTGTTGAATTGCTAATTTAGTTATTGTGCCTGCCGTAATTGTGATGGGTATTGGGTGTGCAATTCAATTTGTTTTAAATATTTGTGGGCCGGCGGATTGGTAATGGAGCTGACCTATCTGCAGGCCCAGTGTGAGAGTTAGGAGGCAAAGAAAAAAAAAAAAAACAAAAGGAAGGGACTACAAAGATGTTGTAGTCCCCCATCACACACACACACACACACACACACACACACACACACACACACACACACAGTGACACACACTCTCTCAATCTCACTCTCCCTCTCGCTCATCATCTTAGTATGATCTGCCTCATCCCTTCTAAGACTGTTGAAGTTAAAAAGCCTGAAATTTAGAAAAATAGCACTTTGATCATCTTCAGGGTGTGAGGCACAGAGCATTAGACGGGGAGAACACTGAGGGCTTTGGTTTGATGAGGAGTGTTGCGTGAGGCGTCGCCTTTCTCTGCTGAAATATTAGAGTGTTGCCGCTGGTGAACGTAGCACCTTTCCTGGCCGGATTAGGAAACATTTTTTGGTAGAACACTCAAGAGTCTTCCCAGCAGCATAGGGAATAGTCTGTAGACGTGGGATTACTCTGTAGAATGTGTCAGGTAGAGTGAGACTGAGATTCTGTTAGTGATTATAGATCAGGAGGTGTCAGATAGCAGAGAAATACACCAAATGGAGAGTGATCAGATGTTAGTTAGTTTAACGGTTAGTGAGTAACCAATAAAATATTAAACTGCTTCAGTATTGTTGCTATGGTTACTTGTAATATAAACATTGCAACTATATTTGAGGTGTCCTGACCACACCAACGTTTTTGCATGTTTTAGCACATTTACTCCAAATAACATCCTTTACTGTGACCATTTTCCAAAGCATACCATACTGTTTCATCTTTTCAAATGTGTTCCTTCCATCCAGGTAGCCGTTGTCTTCTTTTCATTTCAGCACACTATTACACTGCAGAGACATGAAACTTGCTTGATTTAACTGACTCATCACAGACAGCATACTTGCTTAAATTTTGAGGGGTTTAAAATACACATAAAATGCTGTAAATGACCTAAAACACAGTAATGGTGGAGCAAAATGCTAACTGCATGACACTAAAAAATCAATTTGAGAGTTTTCTGAAAAACTTAATCTAGGGTGACAAACCTCCAAAGCTTAAGTGTACCTCATGTTCATGCACGCACTATAGATGTTTTCATCAGGATGGGGGACAATTATTTCAGCACTTAGCACACCTACCAAGCATACCTTTCAACACCATGGACAGCGCCTCAGCAGACCAAAAATTATGTTCTGTCTCCCAAAATCCACCAAGGTATTTGTCAGTGTGCACAAGTGCAGGCTGCCGGCTAAATAGCCGTCTGTGACACATTCTCTGCCAGCTTTTTTTTTTTTTTTTTTTAAACAAAACAAGGTACAAATTTCTTTGCAGCCTATAAATAACTTTGTAGGCCATAACATAATAACTTTAACTCACATCTTCACAAGGCTATGCCAGAAGCTTTTGTTTTTGTAATAATGAGTTGGACAGAACATGATAAATGTCTATTCAAGCACTGAAAACAAGTATATTATAATTATTATTTTAATTGTCAATTGACAATTTGGTAGTGAATGTTGAAAACCGGGACATTTTAGTGTTTTACAGATATTTGTCGGGACAATCCTGGACAATCCTGGACAAACCGGGACATCTGGTCACCATAACCCCAATGTCCATCCTCTGAACCTGAGCTCTCACAGACTTTAGTCATACCCACCGTTGCCTGGTCACCATCACGTTATGTCTACAACACCACTGGGCCATTGGGACAGTTGTTTTTGTGTCTTTTTTTTTCCTTTTGGTTTGTTTTTTGACAACATTCTAATAAATTCATAAAATACCACATATCAGATTTTGTCAGGGATAGAATAATAAAGTCCTGATGTTAAACTTTAATTGTTTTCATGGATATTAATTCAAGTTCCTGAACCTGTAACCTAATTTTATTTTTTCAACAGTCATCTTTGCAATATACTGTATGTCTAGTGTTTGCTGCATTACATAGTATGCAGGAGATAGAGGATAAAGGCATATGTAAGGGATAATCAACTTGTAGGTGTGTGTTAAACGGTTTTATTACACGATGTGGAGGCGAAGTGCCTTAAAACCGTTTAACACACACCTACAAGTTGATTAACCTGTTTATATCATGGTCATTTGCCAACATTGCAAAATAAAAGCATTCATTTGGTAGAGAAAGTCTCTCAGTATATTATCTGCCCATTTCATTGCCTTTTTTTGTATGAATCTCATCCTTCTCTTCCTCCATCATTTTAAGATCTTCAGGGGTCTGTTCCTAGTGCCATTTTTTGTTTGGTTTCTTGGTTTTCTTTCCATTCTTCAAAATTTCATAACGAGTAAGCTTTGACAGCTGTGCTATCTAATGTTGCTATGGTTACAGGTTGTGTAGCAGATTAATTTAGAACGGTGATTAAACGTAAACTTTCCCTTTAGTTTATCTGAGCTGATCACTTTTATTATTAATCACACATCAAACCCTAAAATGAGAATCCTCACACTGTTGATGGTCGCTTTTTTTCCATCTAAAAGGATGAAAATCAACTTTTGCCTGTCTGACGAATTATTCTATATGCCCAAACAAATCAGGCTCTCTAGAAGAGCATATAAGCCTCATCAGGCTTGATGAATTGTAGATTTGCAGAGCTCTGTATACTTGCAGATTCCCCAGAAATGTGTCAGTTAGATTCACGAGTCTCCAAGTGGAGTCAGCCAAGGATGCATGAGTGGCGTTTTGACTTAAATGTCACTAGTTTAAGTCCCAGGAAAGTGACTGACTTTGACCCCTTCAGTCCTTCCTACACTATAATCTCTGTTCATGTGTCCAGAGGCACTTGAAAACAGCTGCTGGTTGGATAACATTAGATGTACATATTTACTAAAGAATGATCAGAGGACGTTTTCTGCAGAGCAGCATTTACAATCCTGTTATTTTACACTATGCAAAATTCACAGTGTGATATCTTCCCACTAATTTCATGGATGTCACCAATTATTGTGATGGACAAGCCCACACCTGCCTGCAACAAGGAACCAGTTATGTAGCTAACATTAAAATCAGCAGGCCTCTCTGTGGTCTGTATACAAGGTTCTTTAATCACATTGTGAGTCAGCTTTTGCAGCATTACATATTATTAAGATTCTCCTTCTTTCCTTTCACAGACTCTCAGAGTGTCATTTTCTATTATTAACAGATATTGAGAGAATATTCCGAAGTCCTCACTGTGGAAAGAAAGAGTTGTTTGTGTGTAGAAGTGTTTGCTGAGGACAGATTTGAATTTCACAACAGTTTCGAGAGCTCATTGTGAAAGGTGATTGCTCAGTGTGTGTGTATGTGTGTGTGTATGCGTGTGTGTGTGTATGGTGTCCCTGCTTTCATCTTGATGGTACAGAGCATGTGTTTTTCTGTCCTCCTGTCACCCTGAGGTCAATATGAAAGACTCAGGGCTGAATGGGATCTCTCTAGGTCTTTGAAATCTCTTGTCCGGCCTCTATGGAAATACTGCAAGTACACACACACACACACACAGACTGTCATGCATGCAGGCACTCACTTATACCGAGCGCATAAGTACAAAAGGTGCATGTGGAGAAACTCATTCACACAAACACACACACACATACAGATGAAGTGAAAACAGCCATTTACACCTGGTGGGTGTTTGATCATCAATTAAACTGCATCTCTCTCTCAGGCTATTTAGTCTCCAAGGTGTTCGGCTCTGCCTCCTCAATCAATCCACATCATCATCCAACAACCAAATTGGCACATTGTTATTGTGTGTGTGTTAGTGCGACGTGACACACTCATACTGTAAGTTTCCTAGATAACAATGTCTAAATAAAAGGCACAATTAAGAAAAGAATTTATAAATATTTAGCCTTCTGCTCTGCCATTAAGGTTATGGTAATTTAAATGTTTTACCTTCTTGTAATTGTCTATGAAGGAAAATTGCATTTACAAGCAGAAGTTATTATTATAGTGATCCCTAATAAATTATGCCGTAAGGATTTTTTAAATAATTGTCATTAGTAGAAATTACGTTATAATGTTACTTGTGTTAAAGTAAAAATGTGTTTAAGTTTAGTTTAAAAGCAACCCCAGCCTGTAAATAGGTGTGTCAATAGGTTTTAAAAAATGGCCATTGGTCATTTTACCATTGTTCTCTCTTTCATATTGTGAAAAGAAGATTGTTTTGAGGCTGTTTTCAGACCAACTTTAACCCTGCCAGAAAAGTCACAGACATCTCATTCAGAAGCCTGTGTCAGAGGTCTATAAACCTGCAGTGTTTTGGTGTCTGATAAGCCTCCAAATTCATGGGTCTCTTACTCAAACTGGACTTCCTAGACCATATTTGATTTCTCACCGGTACCTAAAACAACACATACCCACCAACCAGTCCCTTGTGTTGTTTAAATGTCCGGGCTGTTTTTAGTCTGAAGATCAGACCCAAGACTAATAGAAAATCTAAAGCTAAATAATATACTGTAGATATGGGTGGTGTTTGTGCTACCAGTTCATCTGGTGAAAACCCATGTTTAAAAGAAAGGTCCAGCATGTATAGAAAATAACAGAAATTTTTTTTAAAAAGTTTGAAAAACAATGCACAGGCTATAGAATGAGCATTTTTCTAAGTCTGTGTTGAGACTTACCCATGATTAGTGACAGATTTTGAATTGGTCTCCAAGAGGTCACCAGTAAAATCTAATTCAAACACTGTGTTTCAGTAAAAAAGCTTACCTGCAGTCAGGCCTGTTGTCAACACATTTGTGTTGCTTTCATCAAAAGCCTTTTTTCATGCTTTATTATAGCATACATTAAAGCAAACCCTCACCATCATGTCATCTGCAAACATTCTTTCAATGCTGCACAACAGTTGCACAAAATGTTTTGGAATTGAATTTAGAAGTAAATGTGGCAAACCCGGTAAATGTATTTATTTGGACAATAACATAGGTTTTGCGATTAAATTTAATTATAACATCTTTATTTGGGGGTTACCATGACAACCTACTTCAGTTTCCTCCAAGCTCGAAAACAAATGTTAGGCATTAGGAATCCTTCTGCTGTTGCCCCTGACCAACACAAAGGCAAACCTGGAGTAGATCCCTGGGTGCCACACTAGCAACAGAAGAATCCCCACCACCATGCTTATATTCTTCAGTTAGTTACAGTTATGTTTACATTCAATTTACAACTGGTTTCTCAGCAAAAAGTGTGTGTATCCTTGAGTCTTGAGTCATAACGAATAAGTCATCATAAAACATTTGCAAAGGTCTTCATCTTCCCTGCTTTGCTATGTTTCCACCACCAACTGTCAATCACTGGAACATCCTGAAACTGTCAGCAGGAATATGTATCATGTCGCCACATGCATGGTATGTATGTGTGCATGGGATGTGAACAAAAAGGGGGGGCCCCACATCAAAACATTGCTCCAGAGGGCCACTAGTGGTGAAAAACCCTGCAGGGTGTCTTTAAGACACAGATGCCAAGGAGTGTGAGGACAGACAGAAAGCAGAGGGGGTTCATGGGAGATGTGGTCTTAATATTAAGATAAAAATAAATGATAGAACAGCACAGTCTCTCTGTAGTCATATGATCACATCAAAATGCCATCATGCAACAAACACTTCTGAAGGCAAACTGTAATAGCAACCTAACAAATTAGCACATGCTCATAAATGTGTTCACATGTACTCATATACACACGGAAATACATACAAACACAAAGTAAAGATCACAAGTACCAGTATCTTATCATAACCAACCAATGCCATTATCTTGATGATATGGAAATGTTTATGATTCTGTTTGTTAAGACAAACATGAAACTGATGGCAATCAGGCCAGTTTCCCCCCCCCCCAAGGTCTTGGAAAAAAAGGAGACTGAAGAAGCAGTAATGGAGGTGGAAGAATGATTGGAAGACCACTGCAACAAAAACAGAGAAATTATAGACGACGAAGAGGAGAGGTGTGAGAGTTTGAAATGTTAAAGAGACAGGGGAGGAGGAGAAGAAGAGAGAGCCTGGCAGCAGAGGCAAATGAAATCAATTTGAGGAGTGTTGAAGTAATTGGTTTCTAAACAGAATAGTGTCCTGGATGCCGGCTACCTCTTTCTATTCGGCCTCAGATGGAGAATAAGTCCACCTCTCGCTGGAATGACAACATCAACACCTTGTTTCTCATTCAGAGTATTACAAAGGTATGTGTGAGTGTGTAGGTGTGTGTTTCGTGCAAAGAAAACTGCTTTAAAATGCCATAATCAAAGAGGCACCATATCAACAATTGCAGCATGTTAGGTTGAATAATTCAAAAATCCACCAGTGTACCCTTTTAGCTCGTGCTATGTAAAACTGGAGCAGAAAGGCCTTTTATACTCAATAATAGGGGCAGAAATGTAATCAAACCAATGTGATTGCCCTGTGATTCGCGCCAAAATGCATCTAATCTCACATTAAGATACATTAATCTGCTTTATAATTGACATTTTAAAAATAGCACTTATGAAATTAGCAGAGAAAAGGGGAGAAAAGGCTTGTATGGTCAATTACAACTAACACTTGGGCTTGGCACAGGAGCCATTGGACACAAGCCATAAGTATTTAAATTACACAGAACCAGAGGGCCTGATTACAGCAATGCTGAATTTAGAAGCAGTAATTGTAGTCGCAGGCTCACAATGATGCTATTCACAGCCTCTTGTTAGAGGGAAGAGGGCTTTCCTGACTCGTGTAAAAGGCTGGGATTTAAATTATGAAATGGTGTTCAGGTGTCATTTTGATTAGAGTGGCACAGGACATGTATCACTCCCATATTGAAGTCCACTTTATAAGTGAGCCCATGAAAAAACAGATTTTACTAATATGGATTCAGAAAAGCTGTCACCAGATCTTCATGATCTTGTGAGATATAGAAACATTTTATGAATTTAAAGTAACAAGAAATATTAAAACATGAACCTTACCTTAACACACTTAATTTACCATTAACCTCAAATAAATAAGATTCTAAAACTAAAAATTTCCAACAATCTGTACACAATACAAATTCATTGTGGTGTTAACAAAATAAAGCCATCACTTTTGTTTGCGATATGAACATTTCTTGTAAAAAAAAATGTGTCAACATGAGCTAAGAGAACATGTTGGTCAATCACAGCTGTATGAACGTATGTAAGAGACAAAAACATCAGATCTGTGTGGAGCGATGAGCAGCCTGTAACATTCTTCAAATTCATACATGAAAAACCAGAAATGCCATATTTCCATCATGTTTTCCACACCATGTTCATATGTTTGATGTTTGACTGGTGCTTTTTTTTTAATGATGTGGTCTTCCTCTGCAATAGTTTAATGGCACCAACTGGAGAATTAGTGCCACCCACTGTTTATCTTTAACAAACTCCTAATATTCACACAACCGTAGTAGATGGAATTACACATTCATTTGCATTTTCTTTTACTGATTTTCTGGAAATTCATTTGAAATTTGTACTAAATCTGGATGGAAATTTACTGACTGAAAGTTGCTTTTAGCAGTGTAGCTCCTATCACTAGTGATTGACAGCACCATTATCAGCTCAGCCGTGATATACAGTATGATACTTCCTGATTAAAAGCTTACTTCAGGACCACAAGAGTCACAGAAACTACTACTATCATGATAGAGCTTGCATAGGCTTAGTTTTATACTGAACTGATTCAACCAGTAACATACTGTACTGAAGTTACTACTGAGCTGAGGACAGTCAGAATCACCACCAAATGTCATAGCTTTAGGACCAGTGATGTGTTCACTTACTGATGTGTCTTTAGATGGTGATGCAGTAGCCTACTGTAAAAAAAAAAACAAAAAAAAAAAACACATAGTCAGTGATGACTACGTCTTTGAACTGAACTGAAATCAGGGAAGTGATTCATAATTTCAAACTCTAGCAGCAAATGTTAAGTGTTATGGATGTTATCATTGACAGTGCAGTAAAGCATCTGAAACAACATTTAGGAATTAATAAAAAATGAAAAAAAAAAAGTTTATCAGTCCTGCAGAGCACATTCTCTTTCAGTGCAGGAAGTAGTTTGTCCTTTGTAACAAAGCAGAGAGTAAGGGTGTGGAGGTGCGGGTGGTGGACAGTCATGTAGTGCATCCAACTTTCATGTATCAGACTACAATTTGTGTCTTGTCAATCTAACAATTGATCTTTGGCCCTAACCCTAACCCTAGTTTATAGTAGAAAAAAATGATTTTTTTAAAAACATTAGAAAACATTGTCTTTGAATGTAATCCTGGGTATTTTCAGTAATGTCCAATATCAACATTCTGCCTGGTGATAAGCTTATGGCCAACACATCTATTCATAACTTGGAACCTATGTGACACATTGCAGCCTTCAAAAGCAGAAAGCATTTAAAAAATTTCAATTTGTCTATGTGGAAACCTTTATTATATCAGAGATGGATGAGGCCTACAAAAACACTCCCAACATCACCCCAAAAGTGTCATAAAAAACCTACACTCATAATTCTGTAACCACACAAAACAGACACTTTGTCGTCAGAGCCTGGCAGCCCGTGGCCAGGAAGCAGTTAATACAGAGGCCTCAGCTACAAAGGCAGACCACGAAATGTCACAAATCAAAAACTCAAAGTTTCACAGCCACTGAGGGGAAAAATACCACACCACAGCCACACCACGATATTGCCTTTTGGTCTCGACTTGATAGGGGCAAAATGCATATTCATGAAGTAAGCAACTTGTGATCCCAAACAAAGTAAAGCCCTGGCTTAGGGAGATTGGGCCCGCCGTTAATGACTTCTTCGTTTTAAGCCCGCATAAGAAAGCCCCCCGATTTCCCCGCGCTTGTAGTCCATGAGAATATTTAATACCGTTATTAATCATTTTTAATCCGTTTGCTTTTAATTAAGAAACAGCATGTTGCTGTCCTATCAGCCTGTGCCAGCGCACAGATTAATTGTAGCTTAAGATAGCCGGCCGTGATTGGTGTAATGTATTAGCTAACAAGACGCCCGGCTTCTAAAGATACTTGTACACTACCTTGGGAACTTGGCACCACTCCAGGGCCTCTCTCTCCCTCCCTCTCTCCCTCACTCACTCTCTCTTCCTCCTCTATCTCTCGTCCCGTGTGTCTTTCCTGTTTGATGCTGCAGTCAGGCGTCTTTGGGAAACCTTCTCTCTCATCTCGGCATGCCGCTGTGTTTGTAGCACCGTTACTCTGATGGCAGGCCAGGCTATCCCTGATGAGGGAACATGGTAGAAAGGAGTCTTTCATTCTGTCCCTGGCCAGGGGCGATACACTGTAACCTATAGCCCCTGGCGCCAGGCATGGACTCATTTCCAGACTGGTTCAATTTGACTCACTTGGCCCCAGGTCTGGATTAGGATGTCAGGGAATTGTGGCTTTATGGTTACATCCTCATTAGGTTGTTGTTGTTTCGTTGAACCCTCCTGTTTTTTGGAGGGAGGGAGGCGCTTCACAAGTAAGATTGGGATTGCACTAGGACGGGCACAAGAGGGAACAATGGCACCTGACGTGATGCCAGAGGGAATGTTGTCAGCAACGGCTCGTCCTTTCAGTGCCAACCTGCTCAATGTCTCCTGTCCTTAAATGAAATGCATGCAGAGAGGGGCTGACCCAGTCAAATGTGACTGAACAGCAGAAGGTACTCAACTCTGATTCCATGCTGGGGGAGAGGTTTACATGGACTCTAAGCTTAACACACTGCCACTGTTCTCTTACAGCTGGTGAATAGAGGTTAAAGTGATAGACATTAGGATCATAAACACATCACATGCACACATTTGCTCGCTGGATCTGGTGGATCTACCTCGAATTCTTAGACAGGAGAAAAGCCTTCTGATGGTGCATAGAGATTCAATTTTCACCTCAGTTTCTATCATTTTTCCACCTTTATTTGCACAAATTTGAAATTTGTGGCTGTGTGTACTTTGTGCCATTTTTTTATATTTTCCACCATTTTTTCTGTCTTGTGTCTATCTTCATGAAGTGGAGTCAAACAGCCTTGAGATAAGCACAATTTTTCTTTGCTCAAGTTGAAACATTTTCATATCGTCTAGACGCGTTTGCTTCAATTTGCACGGCCAAGAGCCACCTCTAAAATTAGCTTTGCCCTCACTCTGAACACACCTTTAGTCATCCCTCTGTGGTCCAATTATTCATGCACAACAGTGTGTTCAACTTCTTTCTTCTTTTTATTCAGTGTTAAGGAAATCCTTGGTTTCATCTTTAGTAATACATTTTACAAGTAAGAAATAAGATTTTTTTTTTCTTCAGTTTAATTTGAAATACAATTTAATGGCCTGGTGCACTACTTCTTCAAAGTAGAGCTGGAAATTGTGAATTCAAATTTGCTGATTTGAATTATTTTGTTCTGTTCTGTACAAAGGTTCACAGGCACTGACTGTAGTTTGTTAAGCAGTCACATTGTTCAAGCGCACATCAGTATGACATTAAGGTACTGTTTAGTCGGTGTGTGGCCGCTTTGATGTTTGTTCAGTGCAGTGCAAGCAGTGTCCGAAATTAACTTTTTGACTCACCTGCCAAGGGGACCGGTAGATGAAAAAATCCACCGGTCAAGCATATTTACCGCTTCAGCATCATACTGTAACCAGCCTCTTGAAACTCCTTTTTCTCCAAACCTCCATTTCTCACAAAACTTTTTTTTATGTGATTTGTCCTTTTTTTCGGTAGGTTTTCATTTTAAAGATAATACGGTAAACAGTGCCACAAAACTTGGAGTGTTGGAGATGGCCTGTGGCTGGAGCTCCTTTGTCTCAGAAAGTCATGCACTCCTACAGTTTCACATCACTGTTTAGATGCATGTAAACGACACATGTGGTGCACATGTCTGCACTGTATAGTGACAAACATGAGTAATTCTAGTGAGCCATCATGCCTAATATTTTATTACATGAATATTTTGGTCCAAATGTTTATGTTTATCCACCAGTGTGGTTGGATAGCCTTCCGAGATTTACTTACCAAACTGAAAATCTACCCACATTTGGCCTTTGGCGGGTGTTAATTTTGGACCCTGAGTGCAAAACAAGGCCTATATCAGCACTATAGCATGATTGTTTTGTGTGCTTGTGTGGTTTTTCAGACATATTTTAAGCAGGATGTAACACTGTATGACAGCTGAGCTGACAATGGTTCTTTCAGTTACTAGTGAGAGGAGTTTGTGTGTGAAAGGTTGTTTGATTATGTAGTGACAACATACTTTTTGAAGATATGAAGTCTGGAAATACTTTGAAAAGGATTGTCTTGAGAACTGAAAATTTCACAACAAATGAAAATTATATCAATGTGTTACTAAGACTGAAAAACAAATCAAGAAACTACATCCTAGAAAAATATTTGGATGGTGAAACTGTTAGAGGCATTGTAACTGATGTATATCCATAACCTACTATAAAAAGACAGTGTGCCAAACCTATATCAATGCTATGTCAGACAATTGTTTGCACTCACCCTCTAAAAAGTCTATACTATGGGCCATTACTTGGGCCTGGCAGTTTATTTGGGGTTGGAATAACTGACATAACTGACAGACTTTGTGACTGTGTAGAATTGGGTTGTTTAAACTTGTTTGTAGCATCCCAACATAGAACTATTAAACCTCGTCCCCACGGACTGCTTCAGTCAGTTAATTGTTGAGATTGAAATTGGTGTATTTTTCTTGATGTTCAATAGTTTATTGCTTATAAGTAATTATTTGTATGTTTTGTTCAAAGTACTATAATAGTCTGAATATTCTTGTCAGATTCTACTCTGGCTGGCACTCCAGACTACAAGGTGCTAACAAAATGTTACAATATATCAATAAGTATTCATCAAAGTGCTATTCATAGTGGACTTGAATTTACCACTAGCTGGACAAGATATGAGGTTTATCAGTGGTGTAGAGGCCAGGTCTCCAATAGGGATCTTGTTTTAATTCTGGACCTCTCTACAGTAGATATGTAAAGAGTTCATATTGGAATGACCTAAAACTGATCTACCATTAACCCATATTGTATATTACAATTTCTTCCTTGGTTTTCCCCATTCTGTATTCCCATTTCAAATGTTTCTTTTAATGATATCCTCAATATTGCTATAGGTTTATGTCATGACCACCACTTTCAATGATTTCAACATGAAATCTGAGAAATCTTGTTTTGTCCGTCATTCGGGCATGGTAGACGGCTATAATACTAGAAGACCTATGAGCCTGAGCCTCCGTTGCTATGGAGAAGCCAGAGGTGTGAATCAGAGCGGTAACAAATTCTAAAAATGCTTCATCATTGCAATGGTAAACAAAATGCATCGTAAGTTCCTGAATTTTACACAAAAGTGAAATTAGAAGCCAGAAATTAAAAGTGAATTGACTCACGCTGTAAACTGTAAAATCAGTTTTCTCAAACTGTAATCTTTAGCTTCTACACACTGTTAGCAGTGCACATGACAGAGTTATTAGCTTGGTGATTGGGTGTTTCTTACTGAAATGCACCTTGGGAGTTGTAGTGAACTTCTACCCCAAAGTTTTTATGTATGCAGAGTCGTAACTTTGACTTTTTATCAAAGGCCCAGATGTTTTTAAGACAGTTAAGAGACCAAGAGCATTTCATGCTAATCCAAGTCACCTAACATTGTCTATGGAAAAATGAATAGGATTTTTACTTCCAGAACCAGGGGTGCCCCAAATAGTTCCTCCCATTTCGCAACTCCATGAGGGACACTAAACCATATTCTGTCCCCTTCGTTTTTATTTCAGAACTATTGATTTCCCTTGATTTGATTTTAATTGTTCTGCTCTTCACAGAAGCCATTTTGTTTGTTTGTTTGTTCTTATAATGCAGATTTTGTGAAGCTGTTATGAAAGCAGCACAGCATTTTGGCATTTCATTTATTCAGGTACAGCATTTATATATGATGTTATAGAAGAAAGACGCTGAAGTTATAAACACAGAGCAAAGAAACAGCAAAAGCAATAAATGCAGAAGTGCAGAATTGTGTCACATGGAGGCAAGTTGTGGAATAATCTATGATGATCTGAACTACAACTCTGATGAAAATGGAAGCCTGCCACAAAAATCTGAATTCACAAGTGCCTTACAGTGTGTGTGTGTATGTGTGTGTGTGTGTGTGTGTGTAGTAGTGTGCGATGGTAATTTAGTGTATGAAAGAATAAATAGACGGCTATTTTCAGTACTAATCTCAGCATCTGCCTCAAAGGGACTCTCTCTCTTTCTGTATCTCTCTCTCACACACACATACTGTACATCCACTACACTCTTCACACACACACACACACGCACACACGCACATAGTCTACTCTCTCCAGTGAAGAGGAGCCCATTGTGTGTGATGAGAGTTAGATTGGATGGCTCCCCGGGGAGCTGCTCTCCATTAGCTAAGGTGATCTAACAGGTAATCAGCAGATAATTAAAAGGCTTCACTTCTCTGATGGGAGGGGCTGAGGGAGTCGCAGTTGTGTGTGTGTGTGTGTGTGTGTGTGTGTGTGTGTGTGTGTGTGTGTGGCGTGCGCACACACATGCCAACTTTTGCATGTGTACCTGTGTCTCTGCAGTCATTTCTGAATGTCATCAGGGCAGGCGGCTCGTGGTCGTTTTGTGTTATGGTGGGACATGCATCACTTTTATAGACACTCCATCCTCGCTGGAAAAGTATCTTTGAATGGATATTGAAAGGCGAAGTCCAGGTCAAATTAGCCAGGATGTCTGCTGTAAACAGATGTGACCAAGTGATACTCACTACACAAGATCCAGAATAAACTGGAGCCACAGACTGCTAAAACAAAAATATGGATTTTATTTACAATGCTTGAAATAAAAAACTTGTCTCCATTCAGCTAGGTGGCAGCAAGGCAGCTTCAATAGAAAGCCTAAATGCAGGCTGTAATAAAGGAGGGATGGAGCACATTGTACATTTAATACATAAATCAAAAACAATACATGAACAAGCAAAGAAAAGAAACAATGTGGGGCTAGACGGCACTATCAGGGAGGTTAGTGTAGAATTATGTGTAAAAAGAAGAAATTGTCACAAAATATGTAGGCAAATTATAAATAAACCACCGCTACACATGAACCAATTGGAACCAAATCAAAACTGTTCTATAACATTCAAATATACCTACTCACAGCAAGCTAAGGTGACTCAAGCCACACAATAAAACACACATGCAAGATGGCTACTCTACCACTCAGTCCCCCCTTTAGCACCCCACAAGAAAAACAGAAAATGGCCCATTCAATTGATTAGTTAAAGACACTAAAATCTGGGAAAAACAGTGGTCGGCTCCTCTAGTAGCGTCTCTGTTTCAAAACTAAAAGAAACAGAAGCACATTAATATACAACAGGAAACTTACCAAGAAACATTTTACACTGTTCACTGTGTTAATATTGTATTAAAGGGACTAAAAACCTATTTAAAACCATCTCTGTTATGCTTGAGCGTACCTTGTTTCCTGCCTGATGTGCCTGATCCCACCGGGCAGGGCTGCGTCTCGTTCTGGCTGCAACTTGGTTTTGTTCCGTCCTCCGCACAGTGTTGTTCCCCACCAGGAGTGTGTCAGAAGTGGAGCATTTTGCTCTGGCTATGCCAGAGAAGAGAGCGCCACCCCTCTACCCGCAGAGGAAGCCAGGGCAGTCATGGTAGCAGTGGGATCACAAGCATAGACTATAGTGGCTGCGATCAGCTCCAGTGTCAGCTCTTGTGGGAGCCTTAGGACACAGCGTTGTTTGAACGGCTTCTTCGGGTGATTTATCGAATCACCACAGGGACATAACATCCCCAAACCAAGAATCTTAAAGATACAAAAAAATCTCCAGGGTTGTGTAAATAGTAGCCTATGCATGCGTACCGACAGCATGCGGTCTTATCAGCCCTAACCCTAACCTTAACCCTTACCCTAACCCTAATCCTAGCGCTTCAGGCCTTCCTCCAAGCCTGTAGTAATGCCCTAGATTGTCAGCAGTATTGTAATCTCTGAAGGTGACTCATTTTGGTCACTATTTCCACTAAAAAAATTACACTAAAAAAAACCAAACAAACAAAAAGCTTCATTTTATATATTGCCCCTTCAAAGTGTTCTCTGAAACTCAACCTGGGATGGCTTAGGTCCGTGAAATGAGAAAAAACATTGCATAGAGCTAAACCAAATACATCATTGGAAAGATCTTGGCCTGGAGAGGAACATATGTCAGTATGAAGATTTATACATGGCTCCTACTTTGAACCTTGACTTCAGTGCATGTTTAATTTGAACGTTGTGATGAGTGTCACAAAAAAAAAAAAAGGAAAATTCGTGTATATACAACAATCTATAGATTAAATTTGTGACTATTTCACTAACTGGCGTGAGACTGGGTTGGGGCCCATTTATAGACCAAGGATACAAAGGCTGTAGCTACTATCAGTGGGCACACTATCCACAACATAGATATTATGTAGTTAGATTGTGACAGAAACAGGGACCCTATCTCTGACCATTATACTGAAAGAGACGTTGATGATGTCACACAGCTGCCTGAATGTGGTCTTCTGCACCCGAAAATTTCTTAACTATTCTCGATCTCCCCTGGTTATGAGGATATGCTGCCACCACACACCAGACCTCTGTTGAACCCATATGCTCCTGAGGTAGAATAGAAATTCATGATGTGTATCTGTTCATAGGCGCGTGTGCTGCGGTCACTTTCATTGCAATAACATAACTTCTATCACTGGTTAGGTTGCCGGTCCATACTTTTTCAAAAGCATTGTTGAAATCAAAAGAGAATATTCTGGTCAACAGCTGCTCTGTTTCTCACCTTATTGATGAACAGGAGTAGCAGTCAGTGAGTAGAGTTACAAAGACAGCGCTCAACACTGCCTGTATCCTCGGAAATCTGTGTATGCACACAGCACGCACCAATCTCCTCCTCTGAACTGCACAGCCATAGCTTAAAAAGTAGGAAGGCAGGTGAGAGGGTCGTTCTTGACATTGTATCCAAAATATTAATAGTAGTCATAGTGCGAAGGTCGACTCCATTGTATGAGTTTGGGATCGATCAGGAGCGATCTACACTGGAGAAACAACGTAAATAAATGTTGCGTAGTTGATGACACAGATCTCAAACCAAACAGGTGAATACCACCACCTACTGTATTGGAGTGTGTACTCAGGTACAGAACAACATTACTAATGTGAAAGCTGAGTGGCAGGGGAGTGGGGGGGGGGGGCAGTCGTACTCAGGCACAGTACAAAGCAATCGTACCTAATGTGCGCTCTCCTGGCTGTCCTCACAGATTCTGTTCACAGTGGCTCCTGACAGAGAGGGCTGCGATTAAGCCGATATTAACAGATAGGTCAATGTCTATTTTCTGCTCCACTTAAAGCTTCACTGCTGTAAAAATTGCCGCCTCTTCCTGAGAGGAAGCACAATACAAACAGAGCGAGAATAGACAGGTGTGTGTGTGTGTGTGTGTGTGTGTGTGTGTGTGTGTGTGTGTGTGTGTCTCAGTGTGTGACATCTACATGTGCCAGAAACAAGTTGAGGCAAATCAATACTTGCCAAAAATGGATTTGATTTTAGGTGATGTTGTGATTTCAGATGGATGTCTAGACTG
The DNA here is from genome assembly GCF_963924715.1 of Thunnus thynnus. NCBI lineage: Eukaryota > Metazoa > Chordata > Actinopteri > Scombriformes > Scombridae > Thunnus > Thunnus thynnus. The sequence goes on from NC_089523.1 coordinate 2,835,065, forward strand.
TTACAAAACACACACACTCACACAAAAACAAAAGAAATGCTGGGCAGTCACTCTGTGTCGACCACAGTGAAATTCTTTCCTCGCTAAGTTTTCATGTTTTTATCACGATACATTTTTTCCAAAACATGGCACTTGTTTCAAATTTTGCATGCAAGGAGTTTCCAGTTGTCTCGTTTCTCCCTGGGTCTCAAAGGTCTCTTGTCTTTGTCTTGTATTTGACATGGACACCATAATGCATTCAGCCATGTAGGATCTGTTCTTTGTCACGCCAGATTGGCTGTCCAGTACATGCATGCTGCTGCAGGAATGTTAATGTTCTCTGTCAGGATGAAGAAAACACAGTCTAAATAACATTTATAACATTCAGAAAGACAACACTGTCCTGATCAGTCAGGATTTTGTACAGGTGAATATTACATGTTTATCTTCTCTTATAAAAGAAGAATAAAAGAAATTCATGCAAGCTTATAGTTTTATATTTAGCATCTGCACTGTCCCCATTAACCTCTTCAATACTAATATTTTAAGTAATAAAAAAAATGGACACATTGCACCTCAGTGGATGGCACATGCCGTATATTTACTGTCTGTTTGTTTCAGCAGCTTCATTGAATCTATATATATATTATATACTCCTAAACTTATCAACTATATTATCATCTTAATGGAAATTTGATTTACAGGCAGCCGTTAAACACATAGATCACAGGAACACACCGATCACAACAAACCATGCTCTCAAAAAGACCTCAATGACGACCCCTAAGACAGCTGGCTGGATTCCTGAATAGACAGAGAAGTGTGAGGCTTTGTAAGTAGCGCGCGCACGCGTGTGTGTGTGTGTATGTGTTCAGCTCGTACGCATTCATGCACTCCAGCCAGATAGTCGTCGCTCCCGCCTGCTGCCACCAATCCAGCGATCTGACAAACTGAGTTCAAGGATCCCTATCTTTACTTACTGCCACTCACCTACTTTAAGATCAACAAAAAAAAGTGTCAGGAGACTCAATTTGGAACGCAGGACTGAAGCAACATGAGCTTCAACTGGGTCAGGAAACATCAAAGTGAGTTCCATGCTGAATATGAGCTGCGTGTGAAAGAAAAGAAAAGCCTAATCAGAGCAGGAGTGATCTCTGCAAGCACGCTGATTGACACATTTCTCCTCGGGGGTCAGGTCATAGGCATTAACACACAAATGCGACGCTCAAGTTAGCAAACACGCTTGATCGGTAGGCGCAGGAAACCGTAAACGCTGGAACACACACTGTCTCTTTAACATGTAGAGAAAACACTTGTGGAGAGCATTGAGAGCCAGTGGGGAGGTGAAAAGATGGAGCATTTAACCTCGACTATAAAACATACAGAGATGGGCTCATACTGTATGGTGAAAGGTAGGCATTTACCTCTGTGGGGGGGGGAACCACTGAGAATATGAGCAATGATCCCAGGATGTGTGCGTGTTTGAATTTGCAAGCACGTGTCTCTGCGTCTGCATGCTCCTTCCCATGTGTCCATGGGGTATGAGTGTGTTTGCTGATATGCATTTGCTTATGTTTATGCGCACACACACACACACACACGCACACACGATTCGGCTGTTTTTAAGTGTGTTTGCATGTGCGCAGTCGGCAGAGAGGTGGGGGTTAAGCTGGTGCCGAGGCTCCTGTAATGAGTAAGCATTGGGTGGCCAGGGCTAAGATAAATGGCGGGGGCCTGCCACTAGTGCAGCAGTCAGCAGGATGCACCAGGGCCGCAGGCTTGTTTGTGCCAAATGGAGCTCGCAAAATATCAAAGGCCAGCCATCCAGAAGACGCAAGCGTCTGACAAATTTTAAATTAGCCAGAAAGAGAGAAGGGGGTGGAGGAGGGAGGAGGTTACAGGGTGAGAGAGGAAGGGGGGGGGGGGGGGGGGGGGGGGTGGAGGAAGGAAAGGCGGAAGACTGGGCGGTGGAGAGGGACAGAAGGTGCATAATGTGGGAAGCAAAGAAAAAAAAAAGCAAAAATAAGAAAGAAAGCAAAGAAATGGAGGGATGGGGTATAAGAAAGTGTGAGTGGATGGATGAGGAGCAAAAAAAGAGACAAAATTATGCAATCTTTTGTCGTCCAGCGATATCCATACCCAACTTCCCCCTTCCCCCCGTCGTTCTTTTCTTGTGCTGTGGTAATCGCCAGCACCATTATCATCATTAGCCGGTGAGGCTGTTATTATTCCAACTGCATAGTTACAAGAATTGCTCAGTTCGGGTGGGGAGTGCAACACAAACATAAATATATAAACATCCTGTGTGTTTGAATGTGTGTGCGTGTGTGTGTGTGTGTGTGTGTTGTCAGTTGGTGATGATGGTCAGAAATGTTGCAAAAGCACATCAATCAGATATATTAAGTTATTTAATATGCACATGTTGCATTTCAGGCATTATCTGATGATGTTATACACAATAACCTGTAATAAGAGTATCGATAAGTGAAATGTGTACTGGTTGACAGGAAACTGGCCCATTGCAAGGATGTCTGGTCAGAACTTAAGACCAGAGATGTTGAACTTGAATCTGTGTGGATTTGTTGAGAATCAGAGGCATGTACAGATGACTGTAGAGAAGGTTATGGTTGTTTGAAATTATAGGCAAGTTGTGTTATGGTACATATGCACATCATGCAGTTGGTTAGGGTACATGGAGTAATATCAATAGTATGATATGGGTCAGTGGGTTTAAACATTTAATATAGAGTAGTTTAGCATGTTTGTCAATGCTCTGAAGGTAGGAAATACCTAACATAATCCACATCTTAGTACAGCACAAAGAGTAGACAAACTACAGACTGTCCCTTTAATATTACCATATGTATGTATACTTGCGCCATCTGTAAAAGTAACACACTAAGGCACAGTGGAAGTTGTACCTAACAAGTGAAGTATGGAAGGTCAGTATGGACGAGTCTGAAACACTTCATCAGATTTCAAGAGAGAAACTAAGCCATGTCTAGTGATGGCAGCAAATGACAGTGAAAACAGGTGACGTCTCTACAGATTTTTGTTACTTGGCTTGTGTTGGACAGGTGACTTGCAGACAGGTGTGAATTGTTCCAGAGTCTAACAGCAGCATTCAGATGAATGGCCTGTTGATATCACACAAGGCACCGATACCTTTGCCTCCAGTCGTTCTGACTGAATACCTGAAAATGAGGCTCTGTCATGTTTAATCTTGGGAATTTCAAAGGACATTTACATTCACACTGACACTGTCATTCACTTCTGTCATTCCCCACCTCTACTGGCTCTCTTTACTGTAAACCCATTAAAAATGAAATAATTCTCCTTTTTGTAAATAATAATAAAAACAGAGGGATGATATCACCACTTTTGTATGCAGAGCTAAGATGTTCATATTCTGAAGTCCAATATTCACTCTCTTTTTGGCCTTTTTTTGGTCTTCAGCAGGTCTTGAGGTAAATATCTGGCTCTATATCTTACACTATGTTCACCAGCTAATCACAGACTTTGCTGTTTGGTGCTGGGCGGGTAGTGTGCAGAGGGTTTATCAGAGCTCTTTCAAAGAAAATAGCTGTATCTGGAATCCAGGTTGATGAGAGCTCCGAGACTGAAGCAAAACAGTAAAGTCGGGGGCCGTAAAACCAAAATAATGAGCTGAAAGATGCTTAAATGCTCCATAGAGCTGTGGAGAACTGCAGAGTTGGTGATAATTGTCTGTAGGTTCATCACTACAAGTTGACACTTTTCACATTACACTGAGTTGATCCATTGTTGATATAAAAATATTGATTAGTGCAGCTTTGAAAGGGCTACTTTACTACATGGCATCATATAAAGAAAACAGCAGTAAGTTATTCATTGCCAGTTGTGTTCTGGTCAAATGTCAACATCTGAATTTAAATATGATTGTTAAAGCCTGATTAAACATATTCCAACCTCTTCCTTCATTCTCCTGACAGAATATAATTTAACTATTACATTTGGAAAGTGAAGCATGCACTTTAAATGCAGCACTCTAACAGCACACAATAGCAAGGCTGCACTCCAGCTATAATCTTTGCGTCTTCACACACTTTATTCCCCATCTCAGTGTTTGTCCCAGCCCCCACCCCCTTCCTCTGTTGTCTAAATGAGACTGCTGGGCCCGCCTAGTAAAAGAGTTTTCTTTTACTAATGTCAATTTACAGCCTAGCAAGAGCTCCCTCTAATCTTTTCCTACTCATTACACACAATTTCCAGGGCGTTCAGCCAGGGTGCCGATTGGTTCCTTGCAGTGTATGCAGCGAGGGGTGCCTTGATTGTTTATTATTTATTTATTTGTTTATTTATTTACACCGATGCCCCTTCCCTCCCCCTCCACCTTCTTCTTTCCCTGTTTCTTTACCCACCCACATTTTACTCCCATAGTCCCTAGTCTGCATTTTCTATGAATAATCAAAGTGGCACTAAAGCAGGTGGATTCGCTCTCCTGCATCCGCTTTATCCAGAGTGGTCTGACCGCTTTCTAAAGGACAATTCTCAGAGTAAAGTGTTTGAAGCCCTCTGTGGTAACACTTTACTTTAACCACATTTGCATTTATAAGCAGTATGTAACAAATTTATAACAATGAATAAATTGTTTATACCCACTACAACACATTATAAGCATTTTATTGAAGTAATAAACAGAAAAAATGACATTCATTAAGTGTTTACTGTATTAATGTATGTGTCGTATGTGTCGTATGTGTCATATCTAATGACACACATTCAGTAATTTCAAACACACACCTGCCAGTGCATGATTCGTGCTAGGGATGTGCAGTATTTGTATTTGTATCTGTATTTGTTGAGGCAGCAAAATTATTTGTATTTGTATTTGAATAAAAGTGGAAAGAGGCTTAAAAATTCTGTTTTTGTTTTTATTACACTTTTAATTTTAGAAAATTGAAGTGTTACAATAAGTGTTCATGCAGCATGTGTCAGAAGCTCAGCTCTATCTCTGGGGAACACCCCCAACTCTAGGAGTGATGTCCAAATTAGGAAATATGCGTCATGTAGCAGATAGATGTAACAGCGGAGCAGAGGACAGAGACTGAGATAGCGATGTAACCGACCTGCGCGCTGGTATTTGACATGGTTTATTTTAATTGTGGTGATTAATTGATTGTGATTAATTGTGGTATTAGCATGTTCTGTTTGGCCATTGTGTTTAAAGGTTTGTTTATATCATGTCTTCTTTTTCAAAATTATTATTATTTGGAACATTGCATAAAGACATCTAAGAAATTACTTTGGTGAATAAAATATTAACCAATAGAATCCAATGGCCAGAGCAACAAAAATAAAAGCCAAGTTGTAAAAAGAATGTTTGGCTTTAAGCCTAAGTTACCTTTTTTTACCATATCATGTTACATATATGTAGTTAGGCCTGGTATTAATTAAAACATTTTAAAACATTGGGCCCATTTTTAGCAATGACAACATTTTGATATTTCAACAAATACTCACAATGTTGTCATTATAGATACAACCACTGGCCAGAGCTAAGAGTCCACAGCACTGCTAGCAACCCTGTGAACTGTGACAATCTGAATTTTCACATCAGCAACATGCTCACAGTGACAATGCTAGCAGGTTAATGTTAACCATGTTCACTGTGTTGGTTTTGCGTGTTAGCATGCAAACATTTGCTAATTAGCACCAAATACAAGTAAGTATAGCTGAGGCTGATGGGAATGTCAAAGTATTTTTACAAATTAAAATTGACCAGATGATGGCACTAGATGAAAAATCAGGAGATCAAAGTTATTACTGTTCATCCTCTGGGGACAATGAATGTGTGAACCAAACTTCATAACAATCCATTCAATAGCTGACAAGATATTTCAATAAAGAGCTAAAAAGTCAACCTCATGATGGCGCTTGAGGATAAGTCAGAGAATCACCAAAATCATCAGAATACATCGTATGTGTGTGCGATTGTGACAATCGATCAAGTAGATGTTGAGGTAAATCACAGCATGAGAGAAAACTTTGACCTGCTGGTGGCGCTAGAGGAAAAATCAGAGGATCACTAAAGTTATTAGAATATATCTATCAAATAATTATCTAGATATTTCACCACACAAATATCAACCTCATGGTGGCGCAAAATGAAACATCAGGGGGTTGCCAAAGTCAGTAGGGTTCATCCTCTGGGGACCATGAATATCTGTACCACATTCAATGGCAACCTATGTTATAGTTGTCAGGATATTGATCAACAGACTAACATTGTATCTACAAATATATGAAAGCTCTCAGGTCAGGATAACGGGAGGTTTTCCTGCTTTTCCCACTCTGCTGACATGGCATGATTACAGCTCAACTCCAAAACCTGGCAACAGCATTTACAAGTGGGTATTGTAAGATATCTTTCAGAAGTTGTATTCTATAGGCAGGAAAACTATTATCTCAGTCAGTATTGAGTGTATTTAAGCTGGCAGCTTTGAGGAAACATTTTACATTGACCCCAGTATCCAACTTAATATTCCCTTAAGAACAAATGCTGACTCTAAACAACTAAACATAGCTAAAGAATAACAGTACAACTGGCTCAGCCTAGCCTGGGCTATATCCCTACACACACACACACACACACACACACACACACTATCCACTATCTCACCGCTCTGCATCAGTCCCAACAGCAGAAACATGGATACCCAGTGGTCCATGACTATCAGTGAGCAGGACAAACAAAATTAATTAAATTGCCATCATAACTGACACCTCGCTGTCACCTAGTGCAGAGAGGTAGAAAAGTGTCATGAGATGATGCACTGTCAGGTGGACTGCACGGCGGAGAATCGCCTCATCAAATATGCATGCATGTAATCATGCACGCAGCACAGAAAGACTGCACACGATTCATTAAAATTCTGAATTTTAAAGTTGCCTTTGCTGATAGACAATGAGGTCAGGAATCTCCTAATTTTCACTTAAACTACTTTCAATTTAAAAATCATTTATTTCTTCATTTACTGGAGATCTGACCTGAGAATAATGGTGATAATTAAATCTGATACTGGACTATAGGTTTACAGAATGAGAGCACACACACACATGCACACACACATGCACAGATTCACTAACAAAATGAATGCTCCATGATGCTCCCATGGTACCAAATGATAATCCTCAGTGCTTCATTACTCACCCTTAATCCACTGTTCATTACCCTCAACATAGCCTTTGTCAGTCCCCCACTGGCCCATGTAAGTAATGCTATACCATATCTCCAATTCCAATCACATTCTTACAACCATCCAGCAGTTATCATTGTCGCTGAACGCTCACAATGCCCAGCTCCTCTGGAAATGGACAGGGAAAAGGGATGGACAGTTGGAAGAGAGGAAGGGACAGTGGAAGCAAAACGACAAGCTGACTTCATATCGGCACCAGGATTACTTCTGCTGAAGGCTGAGGTGCAAGGAGTTGTGGGTAATTGTCATGTTTTTCATTAGCGGTTAGATGAGGATCTGGAGATGAGGGAGGAAATGGCCTCATCATCATCGCTTTGTGTGTACTTGTGCGTGTTTGCGTGTATATACGTGAGTGTCTGTGCGAGCAGCCGTGTGCGTTTGCAGATCACACCCTTGATCACAACCGTCCCCACTCACTGCAAAAGGAACAAATTGTTCCCCTCTTTCTCTCCGACGGCAGGCCCGCTGTACTCCACCATTACCTCGGAACATTGAAAGAAACAAGCCGTCCTAAATGACGAGCCGAAAGATTGCAGGAAAAGAGAGAGACGGAGGAGAAAAGAGGAAAAGAAATAGCGGGTTGTGGGGGTGTGGGGGTGTGGGGGGTGGAGGGGGGCGGTTGATGTGGCCTTCCAAAAATAAGACAGGAGATGAGGAAAGAAAAATGAAAAGAAATGTCTGCCAAAATTGTGATGAGACGCCACAATCGCACTGGCTGGGATGAGAACGGAAAATTAGAGCAGAGGAGAATTGAAAAGAAACACAGATAGGAAGAGGAGAGTGGAAGACGGAGAGAGAAATGGAGAAGATAGGAGGAGGGAATGACTGAAGCACAAAGACAGACATAGACAAGTATTAAAGGTTTTCCTCTGTAACTTTTTGGGACTTGTATTTCAGAGCGCTCCCTAGCGATCGAACCAGGAGTGTTGCAGTGAAAGTCATAGCATGATGAGAAGCCCAGGACTCAGCTACATATATTGCACTCCCCTCCTATGAAGTCTTATCATACTGTTCCTGGATTTATCTCCTGCTTAACTGAGCACTGATGAACCGTCAAGGACTTAGCATACCACTTATTTTTCCCTGTTGAAAAAAAACTACAACAAACTCAAGACTTTTAGCAAGTGCTAGTGGATTATACATGCTAGCTTTACCTTGCCAATTAGCTACCCCAAACAGTATCAAGATGAACCTGTCCTTGCTAGCTCGGCACCAAAGAGATTCTACTTTGCAACAGCTTTCTAAGAGAATCCTGGACTTTTCTGCTCAGATTTTATTCCCTTTATTTACAGGGTTTTGGCCTAGTCACTACATGTCTGAGTAAAAGTTCGCTGCCTAGAAATGCCTTTGATTTGTGAGTGGTACTACACATTACATGGGACAGTTTATGGAAAGCTCTCATCTTATAGAAAGATCCTGCAGCCACAGTGGCTACAAGGTTTCTTCAGAGTCTTCTTTAGAGTTGATTTGTTTGATTATCATGAAGAACAAAACATGAATTTTAAGTTGTGTACGTTTGCTACAGATAATCTGCATTAAACTTTGAAACAGTAAATTCAAGTCGCCATCTAATGTTCAGTTTTTCCTGATAACACTACTGTAGATTCTGACATAAAAGCCAGTATTCAAATAATGAAAGATTCAATTAATAGCCAGGATCATGGTCAGCACAATCAAATAAAGGCTGTAATGTACCTGCTACAACAGCTTACATAGTAAATTTATTATAATGTCCCACAGCAAGAGTCATTCCATACACTAAAAATCACTGAGTCAAATTTTTACCCAGTTTGGGTCAATATAGCACCAATTCAACATCAGTAGCAATCTGTTACTTTGACCCATTCACACAACAAGCTCAAGTTTTAGCTGAAAACTGTCAAATTAAATGTATTGTTACTTCTACAAAACGATGTGCGTATGACATTCAAAAGAGACACGAGTTTTTAACAATCAGTTACAAACCGTGACATGTGAGTTTAAAAAGGGTAGATTATAAAGCTTCAGTTCGGTAAATGACCCAACAGTAAAATAAAAAATAACACTTGGGCCACAGCAACCTTTTGTTTTGAGTGGTTTTCTTGGTAACATAAATCCAGTATTGTGTTGGTGCTATATTGACCTAAATTGGATTGGATACATTTTGACCCAGTGATTTTTAGTGCTGCTCTGACTGTCTATTTTCAGACAGAATCCACCAACTAATTCCAGTTCTTCCACATTTCCATTTTCCACGATCAATGTTTAGCTCCTGTCAATCAAACCAAAGGTATCACATGACTCATACTGCTTGTACTGATAGAATTAATGCTGTGGTCAATTATACTGAATTTCATTACAACAGGTAAACATGCAGGAAGTTTTGAGTTTGTATTCACTGGGGAACAGATGTAATTAGAAATAAAGGCCTGTCTCTAATATAAGCTTGTCCCAAATAAAGGCTTGCTTCTCTCTGCCACTGAGGTAAATAAAGTCTCCAGCCACTATTGTACTAATGTACAGTATTTTAACTGTTTGTGGCTTGACTCAGCTTTATGGTCATTTCTGAGAATCAACTTTGTTTTGGTAGTGTTGTGGTGGATTTTTACTCTGTGTGGAAAAGTGTGCTTCACAAAATACAGCCATAAAATGAAAAGAGACACAGTCTAAATAACAATCATAACATTATAGAGTATTATTATCATTTCATCATCATATAAGATTATACAAATGTTTTACAATTTCATACACAAATTATGATCCTTTTACCACCTAATTCTTGTAAATAGTGATGTGATTGTATTATAGAATACAATCATATCACAGTTTACAAGAATTAGTAGTACAATAATATCTATAATATAACAAAATTGCCTTGTCATTGCCTTCTGGAATGCATGTGATAGTTATAAATCAATTCATATGAGTGTTTTCAAAGTTAGATGCTTTGTATGGCTGCCCGTCCACTCACCTTCCTCTCTACAACGTTATGCTACCTCTACCTTTGCTTCTCAGTCATAATTCACACAACCACAAGAGGTCGCTAGGTCATTTTATGTGTTATTCGTTGCATTCATGCAAATAGTGTGAATCTATGGTATCACAATGTCTGGAAATGGAAAGTCTTCTTGCATTAAAATGTTGCCTTGTGCAGATTTAATCCATTCAGTGCGTGTCTATGAGAGATCCTTCAGTAGTGTTGTGTAGTAGCGAGCAGGGTGGGGAAGGATACAGCAGCAAACTGACGAACACAAAAGGCCTTATCAGCACTTCTCTCTTCTTTTTTTTTTTTTTTACCCCTCTCTCCCTCCATCTCCCCATCTCTCTGCAGCGTTAGCACAACAGCTTCAGAGGTTACCACTCAATTAAGCCTGGCTGTTCATTTACAGCCATGACAAAGACTACTGTCTCTCTTCTTCCCCTCTCTCTCCCTCTCTACCCCTCCCTCTCCTCTAACCAAACTTGTAATTACAGTGTTGGACAGCACGATCCACACTGACCCACTGTAAAATATGACCATCAATTTGGCCCTTATCCCTTCATCGCTGTCCCTCCTCCTCCAATAGGGCCGGTAGATGTTGTTCACCCCCAGCCTCTTCCCGCCACTGTTGGCCGTTTCACCCTCCCCTTCACCTCACCCCTCTCAACTGCCATGGCGCAAAGCGTCAAGATGAGGAATATCACCAAGCACTATCGCCCCGTAATGAATTACTTTCACTTTTAACCCCGGACAGATATCCACTTGAACTTACCTCTGCAAATCATCTGTTTTTTTTTTTTTCTTTTCTTCTGCTTCATCCCCCACCCGCACACCACAACCAGCCATCCCACTTTTAAGCCACATACACTAAATTAAAATATGAAGTCAGTCCATTTAGAAGTTGCTGGTGCAAGCGTTTGTGTGATGGGATGATTGATAGAAAGTGGAGGCGTTGTAAGGTGGTATGTGTGTCTGTAGGGGTATATGCTTTATATACTACATATATAATTTGGATGAAACAGTTGAGACTGGTGTAATTGGAGAGCATTGTAGAATGTAAAGCTTGTTAATGTAGCTGGGTGAATAAAGAATGAATGGCAAAGTGAACGCATGTTATCCACAATGCTTGCTTTGGAATGGGGATCCCGAGGGTCCCGCAAGACCCGACGCAAATCTTGGTGGGAGCAAGCAAGGTTTTAACTTTGCTGCGGGCAGGAGTGGGCGGCCAAAAAGATACTTCAGGTCCCGGGATTTTGCCAGTGCTGCAGGCCGACTCTCACAGAGCCGGCCGAGTGCTCAGTCAGCACTCCTCCTGGTGCTCCCTGATACCGCTACCTGCTGCTTCTCCTCCTCACACACATACATACTCATGAGTGTGCACCACCGGCTGCTGCAGCCTGCCAACTTCACCTGAAGGAACAGAAACACCAAACAATGCGTTCATATTGCATTATAGGAAACATCAGGTTATCACTACTTTTGCACTCTTTTTTAAGAGGTAACGGAGGAGTTGCCATCATCATTAGGAGCGCTACTCCTGATCAGTGCATTAAAAGACACGAGAAAACTAAACAAAAACTTCACTGAACGAAGATTATGAAAATAAAATGCACATCTCTCACTAGAAATTTCATCAAAACGCATTTAATGCCGAAACTATCTTAAAATATAGCATTTTCCACTGAGAATAAGTTTGAGCGGACAGAAACTTGATGACATGACGTGGACGCAAACCAATAAAAAAGAACAGGTCAAAAAACATACACATCTCACAATTTTAGAGGTGTTATTGTGAAACTAATACGTTTTGCACTGTGGACCAAGATAGCTGTTACACATTTTGATGTGAGACTGGGTTGTCTTAAAACACAAATTGACTGAAATCACATTAGCTTTAAGGAAAAAGATGACATTAATGCACTACTTTTCTATGACCTCCACAGGATGGATATAAAGTTGTAGTGATTAAGCTGCAGCCTAGCCTGATAATCTGAATAAACTGCCTTTTTGTTTTCACTTTATCATTCAGTCTGTTGTGTTTGTGTTAGCAGTTTTCTATTTGGGAGCTGGTGTTATTTTTGCCCTAACCAATCAGTAGTGACTGCTGTATTTGTCTCATTATTTTCAATTGCCACAAGTTGTGGTAGCGGTTACAGATACCTTATATCACTTAAGTGTCCATGTAGATTTCAGTTATTATTTTTGTAAGTTAACTTAGTAAGTTCATACATATAGCTGCAAAAACATTGATGCTTGGCGCCATTTTTGTAGCAGTTTAACAGAGCCCCACTAATAGGTCAACTGAGCCAACATGTACAGTTGATAGCAGTGGTTGCTGTACAAAAATGCCAAAGATACTATATGTTAGAGTTCATTTAGAAACACTGATGCCATTGCATAGTTTGTCCACCAGTTGGTACTTATTTTTCAACAGCTTATAATATATCATGGCTGCAGTTCTTTTAATCTTTAATTCTTTTATTCTTTTAACATTTAAGGCATTAATATCACCTGTAACACTGTTATTATGTTTTTTAACCCTCAAATACTGATATCTGTATCTGTATCAAAGATCCAGTATCAGCCAGGCTGTCATTCTTAAACCACCCAAAAACCTCTGACTGGCTTGACTGGTTTTTCTAAAATAGGAAACTGCTCTTAATGAGCACAACTCCACACGTGTGTTATGGATTGCCGAACAAATCAGAGAGGTTGAGGTTTGTTGACATTGTTGGTGATTTTGTGCTTTGTAATCTGAGGGAATACATACTTCGACAAACAAATTAAATTGCTCACACAGACACAACCGTGGAAGCACACTATCGTCTAAAATATTATTGTATGCTGTAACATTAAGATTTCAGACCCAGACCAAAAGTATACAGAAGTATGTGGACGGGAATATTTCTGCGGAACATAAATAGATTTGAGTACTAAAGTTGTACTTTTACTGTGTATGTGTTTTAGACAAATCAGTCAGTCAAATTTAAAATCCTAATTTTAGTTAGCACACACTAAACTGGAGCAGAAGCACAACATGATGCAGAGCTAAGGCTGCAGTAAGAGATGCAACCAAGAGAACCAATACATAATAACAAGGCTGGAATCTCTAACACACACATACAGTGAGGATGAGTGTTGCCGACGCAGCTGTCCATAGGACACGCGGCTCCATATGCCCTAGCCTGTGGGGGAGTGGTGGTCCTCCCAGACCAGCTAATCAATCACTGAGCCCCCCCGTCCTGCAGAGGTCATCCCAGCTCCACAGGGCAGGGTGCAGAGCCCAGAGCACTGTGCCAATAATCGCCATTTCAGCTGAGCCACAGTGAATTCCAGCTCACCATCTCAACTTATGGGAGGTCAAAAGCAAGAGGGACAAAGGCTGTGAGTGAGTTTGAAGCATTCAGGAGATCTGCAGAAATCAAATGACTTTTGATGTTTTAAAAGAGAAGGTTACTTCACCAAAATTCAATCTTTTGAGTATCAGTATCAGCATCAGTGAGTACCCTTATAAACCTCTAATCCATATCATCTTTAAAAACTTCTCAAACCATGCCTGCAGCATAATTCACTTAATCTGTATGTTCAGTATGTTCCAAACTCAAAGTTCCTCCACAATATGGCTAACAACTCGCTATTGCCTTTTTATACATCTGAAGTTGCGTATTTACTGATTTATTGGCAAAGCACTGGCATTGGAAACATTTTTATTGTTTTATAGGTCAACATGGTTTATTCTCAAACATCAGCAATCTTTATATAAATTACAACTATATTGCCAGACAGGAATGTGAGAAACCTAGGAGTATTTCAGTGACAATGTTTTAAAAGTCTCATTTTCTACCTTGTCTGCACTGCAACTATGTAATAAGGCCTCCAAATAAACAATAAAACACGTTGTTGGTCCATTCACTTCAGAACGACACAGATGTTTTCTGATCTGTTGGCCCTGTTGTCAGGTACACTGTAGGCAGGATAACATTTGTCTGTACCTCCATACATATCAGTGCTTAAAAGTAAATATGTTTCATGATGCAACAACACTATAGTTAGGTATGGTTTAGACCCAAAAACCTCTTGGTTAGATTGATGGAGATCAAGGTTTGTTTTAAAGGGTTAGAGTTAGTGCTTTGTTAAACGAATAGTCAGGTGCCCATTAGTGCTATGACTATAGACCGTATATAAAGATGGACGATGCTCCTCCACTTCCTGCTGCTATGCAAAAGTGAAGGCAAAATGTTGGGTTTTCAGGAGCTGCCATCTTCCTTGTGTGACATCATTTACCAGCCAGTAACTAGCAGCTACAGCTGGTAGTGAATCACGGATGAAAACATACATTAGTGTCTTCCACACAAAACTGCTGCAGTCATTCAGCTCGTCTGCCACATCTGATGGAGATTTGAGAGCAGCTGTCAATCACAGCTGTCAATCATGACGTCACACCCACTTTTTATATCATCAAATAACTAATTAAAAACAAACTTATCAGAAAAATGAGCATTTGAACATACATCAGCATGATAAGAACAACCAAAAATGAGAGAAACCATCATTGGAAAAAATTGTTTGACGTGCACTTTGACTTTTTAGCTTGGCCCAATCCGCTAACATGGAGGGGGGGGGGATTTATGACCTATGTTGATACCAGCAACCAGATATTTTATATATCTCCTGTTGGGGAGCTGTCATTGATCCATCTTTATATACAGTCTATGGTTTATACATACTGAACGTTGCCTGGGTCCAAACCTTTGAATCCACCCACTCTATGAGTTTAATTGACTGATTCTGTTGGTCTGGCATCATGACATGAAACGACAGTTTCTCAGTGATCGATCCAGTGAGTGCCATGGGGGGATTAGCGATTAGCCAATCAGCGCAATGGGCGGAACTAACATCGTTGTCAATCTGATGTCAAGCATTAACATTCTGATCAAATATGAATCAAGATTCTGTTACTGCCAGTGTTGGGCAAGTTACTGAAAAATTAGTAATTAGTTACGGTTACTAGTTACTAGTAATTGAATTGCTTTACCAATTACTGCATATAAAGAGTAATTAGTTACTAGGGAAAGTAACTTTTGCGTTACTTTTAACACAAAAAAATTGTGAACGATTATTATTATGTACATCAACATATTTTTAAAAGTACATGTCATAATGGTTAGTCCTAATATTTATCAGAATTAACTAATCGCAGCAATGACGGATGAAACTTTCTAATTATTTGACTAAATCATAGCAATACACATTTTAATCGACCCGTCAGGTTGAGGGTGTCTGTCAAGCAAACGGACAACAACAGATCAGACACGGATCACCTTTCTTGCTGCATCAATACATGATGACATGAGGAACACATGAGGAAATAAATGAGGTGAAAACAATGATTAAACTAAAGAAGGAAATAAATCTGCACAGTTTTTAGCTGCTGCCAGCAGCAGGATCAGCACCTTGGAGAGCTCATCAAGTCCTGATAACTGTGTATAATGATTTTTTTACATGATTAAATTGAATGATTTAATTTCTGAACAATATTTAACAAATATTCTTTAACATTTTTGAGAGTACAGTGATCAGGTTTCTATACTTTCAGCAATTAAAACCCCGCAGATTTGACTTGTAATTCCATGACTGAGCAAAACGATTTTAAAGAGAACCAAAGCTATGATAAAAAAAACAAACCTTTCAAAAATCAAACGAAAAGAAATTTGTAACAAGTTAATGAACAGGATCTTAAACTGGTTGACTGGGGCCACGGGAGGGTTCAGGAGCAGCAGAGGCCAGTGTGCTCATTATGGACCGTGCACTTTCACTTCACTTCCCTCTGTTTACTCTGCAGAGAAGTGTTCCTTCTTACTACTTGGCAAATGTGCCATCATAATAGCAATCTGCCAAGGTGCAAGTGCACCTGGCTTCTAAAGGGAATGGCAGATGACACTCTGATTGGTTTATTGCATGTTACGCCCAAAACACACCCATGATTAATTAAGAGACTAAGGACAACCCCTTTTGAACCATGTGCCTGGCGCGTCGACCATTTTTTCTACCGTTAAACTAGCAAAAGTGGATTTGGACACATCCTAAATGCACTTGCGCCATGCACTTCAGACCGTGCACTTAGACTGTTAAAATAAGGCCCATGGTTTCACTTTGCACCAAAGGAAGCACCATGAGCCTCCTCAAACTTTCCAAGATAAACCTGTCCAATCTGTTTCAAACTCTTGTCTCTAAATGTGACTCAAAGTTAACACAGAAAGTGGGGCTGGATTAGCAACTGTAGCTAACTGCAGAAGGCTCTAGTTTCTGGGAAACTTTGGCTAACTTCAGCTAAAGAAAAATACAGAAAAAAGCCAGCCTTATTCTTTAAAAAAGGAGCTATGCATATAGTCTACACAATGTTTATATTTAGTTAACAGTGTTATCCAACCACTTCAAATATAGGTGCTGTGATATAAATTGTTAATATAGGCTTGGTGCAACCACAGGGCTAGCAGTAACCATGCAGAATCATTTTCATTGTAAGATGATGTTTTTCCCATTTTGCTGATAGTGTTTGAATGCAGCATAAGTCGTTATGTATCTCTCAGCTGCATTCACTTGTTTGTTACATCGAAACACCTCACCTGGTCCCATGTTGTCAGATTAAACATTTATCTGCTCTGAATCTGAAACACTGGGTAGAACTGTGTCAAACTTTGGTGTTTGTTCACATATGCTGGAGTTGGTTGCAATCTTTGACAGCAGCTAATTCTCCTCCAAGAAGTTCACATAGAGGGTTATCTGGCTGCCACTCCTCCCAGCGTCACTTCCATCTGGCCTGCGAGGTGTAATAGCCCCACTAATCTCCCAATAATAGCAGCAGGACTGGGGACATGTCACCGGGGGGACAACGGACCCACAGTCCCCCAAAATCAATATCTCTCTTATGCCCCTCGGGGGACCCTGCTACCCAGGGGGATGTCAATACTGTCGATTGGGTATTAAAGAACATTTCATCAGCGTGTGTGACAGCAAGAGAGAGAGAATGAGAGAGAAGGAGTACGTGCTGGGGGTCACGGAGGGCGTCCGTGGATGTCCAGGGTGGCCTGTGTGTATTAAGCCCCCCAGGGAGGTCCCAAGGTGATGTGCCATCCCTCCTGACTATCGACAGGCGCCATGACAAACTGTGTCGTCTCATTTCACTGCAGTGTGTTGTGCTCGCCTTAAATGGGATGAGAGGATGGACGACAGCAGGTTTGTAGGCATTTCTGACTTTTTCTCCCTTTTTATGGAGTCTTATGTCTACAGCTGTTTGCTTTCATGAAAGGAAAGATAACATATTTAAATATCTTATTCATGCTTATTCTTGCAGCAGCTGCTTACCTAAAATACATACAGAAGATAAATGACTATGAGCAATACAATCCAATTTGTTTTTTGTGCTTCAGGTGCACATCTTTTGTTATGCCTGTAGGTCTGGTAGTGCAATGCCGACCACCAGTAAACTGTATTAAACTAACAAAATGTGTTTGTGTCTTAAGGTTGATTATTGTTCTTGGAGGAAAAATATATTACATTATTTTTTAGCAAAGAGTAAGTTAGGTAATTTTGTACGGATGAAAGGTTTGTGCTTGATACTGTTTAAAAGAACATTGAGATTTTTGGAAATTTCTCATCTATATCATCTCTGTGTCCACTAGACAGGTCTACATCATGGACATTTCTAGCTTAGTTTAGCACAAAGACTAGAGGCCTGTAACTAAAGGTCCCCCAAATACAGCATGGTGAACAGAGTGAGTTAGGCCAAAATTAAAATTTCATTCAGTTGAATTTCAGTGTAAATTGTAGCATATTTTGTTGTTGCATAACATTAGTGACTTACCCAGCTTACTGTGAAATAGTCATGTCAGTGAAAGGAAATCTTTAACTCATGCTGGATGATGTATTCAGTGTCGACATGGGTTTTTATGTGACAGGTTCCATCATTTGAATTAATTCAACAACTCAACTGCTGACCCAACTGACCCTTCTGCCTGCAGATTAACATGAAGGTAAAATGTCATATTTCACCCACTCTTCAACTCTACTGACAACTAAAGTGGTGATAGGATGTATGGAGACTCAAAAACCATGAATCCTAGAAAAGGTGATAAGAATTTTAAAGCATCCATTCACTATCATGGTATGTCCATACTAAGCCGGCTAAATTTGTAAATAAGTCTTCTCTGCGTTTCAGCCTTTCATCCAAACTAAAACTGTTCTTGCAAAACAATGACATAAGCTGCCCAGTGAGGGACGGGGCTGTGTGGCCGTTAAGTTAAGAAGACAATGCTGTTGAGGCTTACACAATAGAAATGTTGTTATTAACCTATATTTATGTTGATTTTGTCAAATCATAGTAATTATAAAATTATTTTATCATTATTTATATTACCTTATCACATGGCTCAGCAGCTTGGGAATGACCACTGGTTGTGAGCTATGATTAAATCACTATTTCATACTCATTCTGTTGTCTGACAACAGAAACTGAAAAATATGTAAATGAGAACAACTATATAATTAATTTGACTGTGTTAAAACACACTAGAGGTGATCACAGAGAGCAGGAGGAGACTGAACAATTTTTACCAGCTTTGTCTGTGGCAGTAATGTTAAGAGGACAACTGTCTGTTGTCTCTAACTTTCTTTTACATGTCGACATAGATGATAATGCAGCTCAGCTGTTGTCATTAACCTGTATGTATGTTGATTTTGTCAGATGATGTTGCAACCATAAAATAGTGATTAGGTCATTCACACTTTTTTTTTAAATAACATGTATCCTACTTATGTGCAGTACCAACCAAGGGTCATATAGCCATGACTGAAATATATCCACATAGTGATAGCATGTTTGAGACCAACTTGAGTGAAGTACAGTACCTACACAACAATCCAGAAACTGGCTGCCTTCCATTTTGTGCCAGCATTGTGCTGCGGGTGCAACTTTTCCTACCAGAAGAATAATGCAGTGTTTGTTCCAGTGAAGGAAAAAAAAAACCTGCATCAGGATTTTGCTTGTTCTCACCCAGCCGAGGCCACAGGATCGGCAGCGTTCTCGCTGTGCCTGCTGCCTCTGTGCCCTGACGCCCTCCCGCCCAGCCACCACCATCTGTTCCCTGGCACATAACTCTGCCCCATGCAGGGCAGACCCAGAGTGCTGACACCCTCACACCACACACACAGGGGAGGAAGTGTGTGTGTTTGTGGTCATCCACACATGTGGCGGCACAATCAGATCACAAGTGTAAGGGAGGAGAGATCAAAACATAAAGATTTAGTACTAAATTTTAACATTGAAGTTACTTCGTAGACTACCAGTTGAAAATACACACACTGTAATTGTGTTCACAGTGCACACATATTTTTCTAAAGGTTATTCTGATCTGGGGCCTCCTGGCAGTCAAGTATTGGCCATATAACCTCAATGTCTCTGGTTTGAGTCCAGCCTTTACTTTTGTTACATAACATACTCCTCTCTCACTCCCATCTTTGCTGTCCGTATCTACACTGTCACACTATCCAAATAACAGTGTAAATGCATAAATAAATAAATAAAGTATTTAAAAGACTGATGATTGCTCATGTTGCTTGTCATTTTGGGTTTGTCCATAAGACTGTCTAGCATCTCCAGATCTCAGCAATAAAGTTGGTAGTTAAAATGTTATTAAAACTGAGAGAAATTGTGCCAAAGCTTAAAAATAAGCATGTGAGCAAAATAACACATCCGAACCTA